>NC_069503.1:1021277003-1021577003 GCF_027579735.1 Bombina bombina
CTGTGTATGTATCTGTGTGTAAGTGTGTGTATTTGTATGCATCTCTGTGTATGTATCTGTGTGTGTGTATGTATGTGTGTGTGTGTATGTATGTGTGTGCTTGTGGGTATATGTCTGTATATGTACAGTGGTGCAAAAAAGTATTTAGTCAGCCACCAATTGTGCAAGTTCTCCCACTTAAGAAGATTAGAGAGGCCTGTCATTTTCATCATAGGTATACCTCAACTATGAGAGACAAAACGTGGAAACAAATCCAGACAATCACATTGTCTGATTTGGAAATAATTTATTTGCATATTATGGTGGAAAATAAGTATTTGGTCACCTACAAGCAAGCAAGATTTCTGGCTCTCACAGACCTGTATCTTTTTCTTTAAGAGGCTCCTCTGTCCTCCACTCATTACCTGTATTAATGGCACCTGTTTGAACTTGTTATCAGTATAAAAAACAACTGTCCACAACCTCAAACAGTCACACTCCAAACTTCACTATGGTGAAGACCAAAGAGCTGTCGGACACCAGAAACAAAATTGTAGACCTGCACCAGGCTGGGAAGACTGAATCTGCAATAGGCAAGCAGCTTGGTGTGAAGAAATCAACTGTGGGAGCAATAATTAGAAAATGGAAGACATACAAGACCACTGATAATCTCCCTCGATCTGGGGCTCCATGCAAGATCTCACCCCGTGGGGTCAAAATGATCACAAGAACGATGAGCAAACATCGGGGGGACCTAGGGAATGACCTGCAGAGAGCTGGGACCAGCATAACAAAGGCTACCATCAGTAACACACTACGCCGCCAGGGACTCAGATCCTGCTTAAGCCAGTACATGTCCGGGCCCGTATGAAGTATGCTAGAGAGCATTTGGATGATCCATAAGTGGATTGGGAGAATGTCATATGGTCAGATGAAACCAAAGTAGAACTGTTTGGTAGAAACACAACTCGTCGTGTTTGGAGGAGAGAGAATGCTGAGTTGCAACCAAAGAATACCATACCTACTGTGAAGCATGGGAGTGGCAACATCATACTTTGGGGCTGTTTCTCTGCAAAGGGAACAGAACGACTGATCCATGTACATGAAAGAATGAATGGGGTCATGTATCGTGAGATTTTGAGTGCAAACCTCCTTTCATCAGCAAAGGCATTGAAGATGAAAAGTGGCTGGGTCTTTCAGCATGACAATGATCCCAAACACACCGCCCGGGCAACGAAGGAGTGGCTTCGTAAGAAGCATTTCAAGGTCCTGGAGTGGCCTAGCCAGTCTCCAGATCTCAACCCCATAGAAAACCTTTGGAGGGAGTTTAAAGTCCGTGTTGCCCAGCGACAGCCCCAAAACATCACTGATCTAGAGGAGATCTGCATGCAGGAATGGGCCAACATACCAGCAACAGTGTGTGACAACCTTGTGAAGACTTACAGAAAATGTTTGACCTCTGTCATTGTCAACAAAGGATATATAACAAATTATTGAGGTTAACTTTTGATATTAACCAAATACTTATTTTCCACCATAATATGCAAATAAATTATTTCCAAATCAGACAATGTGATTGTCTGGATTTGTTTCCACATTTTGTCTCTCATAGTTGAGGTATACCTATGATGAAAATTACAGGCCTCTCTCATCTTCTTAAGTGGGAGAACTTGCACAATTGGTGGCTGACTGAATACTTTTTTGCCCCACTGTATCTGTGTTTATGTGTGTGTATTTGTATGCATTTCTGTGTATGTATCTGTGTGTGTGTGTGTATGTATGTGTGTGTGTATATGTATTGGTGTGCTTGTGGGTATATGTCTATGTATGTATCTGTGTGTATTTGTATGCATCTCTGTGTATGTATCTGTGTGTGTGTGTGTGTGTGTGTATATGTATTGGTGTGCTTGTGGGTATATGTCTATGTATGTATCTGTGTGTATTTGTATGCATCTCTGTGTATGTATCTGTGTGTGTGTGTGTATGTATGTGTGTGCTTGTGGGTATATGTCTGTGTATGTATCTGTGTGTATGTGTGTATATTTGTATACATCTCTGTGTATGTATCTGTGTGTGTATGTATGTATGTGTGTGTGTATGTATGTGTGTGCTTGTGGGTATATGTCTGTGTATGTATCTGTGTGTATGTGTGTGTATTTGTATGCATCTCTGTGTATGTATCTGTCTATGTATATATCTGTTTGTGTGTATGTATGTGTGTGCTTGTGGGTATATGTCTGTGTATGTATCTGTGTGTGTATGTATGTGATTGCTTGTGAGTATATGTCTGTGTATGTATCTGTGTGTGTGTATGTATGTGATTGCTTGTGGGTATATGTCTGTGTATGTAATGTGTGTGTATGTATGTGTGTGTCTGTGTATGTATGTGTGTGTATGTGTGTGTATTTGTATACATCTCTGTGTATGTATCTGTGTGTGTGTGTATGTATGTGTGTGCTTGTGGGTATATGTCTGTGTATGTATCTATGTGTGTGTATGTGTGTGTGTATGTGTGTGCTTGTGGGTATATGTCTGTGTATGTATCTGTGTGTGTGTATGTGTGTATGTGTGTGTGTATGTGTATGTATGTGTGTGTATGTATGTGTGTGTATGTGTATGTATGTGTGTGTGTGTATGTATGTGTGTGTATGTGTATGTGTATGTATGTGTGTGTATGTGTATGTATGTGTGTGTCTGTGTGTGTATGTATCTGTGTGTCTGTGTATGTATGTGTGTGTATGTGTGTGTCTGTGTATGTATGTGTGTGTATGTGTGTGTATTTGTACACATCTCTGTGTATGTATCTGTGTGTATGTGTATGTATGTGTGTGCTTGTGGGTATATGTCTGTGTATGTATCTATGTGTGTGTATGTATGTGTGTATGTATGTGTGTGTCTTCGTATGTATCTGTGTGTATGTGTGTGTATTTGTATGCATCTCTGTATATGTATCTATGTGTATGCCTATAATTACAATACATTTTTCCATGTTTTCTCTATTGGGTGGGGGTAAGCGGCAGAAAAGTACCCTTGGCCCACTTCTGTACCAGTCATTTTTTTTTCATTACATATTTAGCGCAGGAAATGTGAGGCTGTCCATTTTGCTGTCACAGTTGGAGGTGCAGTGCTTTGCGTGTAATTTTGGTGATCCCTAAGTCTCCCTTATTTTTTTTTTCAAGAAAAGTTGGCAACCTAAGATGAAGCAGTCGGCAGATACTTTTTTGTTTGTCCCTTTCCCATGGTCTGCCTCTGCATTAAAGGGTAGAACAGTGCCTAGATCTGTAACGAAAGAACCTGATGACTTTGCCAATAAAACATTTAAATAAAAAAAAGAGAGACTTCATTCTGAAGTATAGCTGCATTAATAATGAAGGCAGCATGATCCCTCTGTAGGAAAAACACTCACTCTGGGTTTTCTGAAAGAAGCTAGCCAAGGTTTTTTTTTGAGGACTGATTTAAAGGGATATGAAACCTATTTTTTTTCTTTCATTATTCAGATAGAGCAGCAATTTTTAGCAATTTTCTAATTTATGCCTATTATCATTATCGTTTCTTCATTCTCTTGCTATCTTTATTTGAAAAAGAAGGAATGTAAACTTAAAGGGACAGTCTACACCAGAATTGTTATTGAATATAACTTAACATTTCCCTATGGCACCGGATCTGTACCCTATCACAGCATCACACTTTACCAGGCACACTCAAGCTTGGCATTTATATGTCTGCGCACTTTAATTGACAAATTTCCCTACTTGAGATATATTTATTGAATATGAGCTTCTCATGACAGTGTATGCAGCTGCTACTTCTGACTGTGTGGGAAGCATCATTAGCTATGGTGAAGCTTGTAATGTGTTAGCTCTTGTCTAGATGTTGTTGTTACTTCCTAATTATTACTAGTATCCTGATTTGTAGTACGCCAACAGATACCATAGCAGTACGCCAACAGATACCATAGCAGTACGCCAACAGATACCATAGCAGTACGCCAACAGATACCATAGCACTATACTTCAATGGGTATAATAACAACATGACAAGACTTAGTTGGAAAAAAAGGATTACACGGCCCTCCTAGAGAGTCAGATCTTACAATCTAACGCCTAGATTACGATTTTTGTTGGTAAAGACTTGCGGGGCTAACAAGCCTTTTTTTACCAGCGCTCACTTAAGCCAACGCTGGTATTACAAGTTTTCTGAATGGCTGCATTAGCCTCAGAAAAGTGAGCGTGGAGCAAATTTAGCTCCACTTCTCACTGTAATACCAGCGTTGCTTAAATTAACGGTAAGCTGGCTAAAACGTGCTCGTGCACGATTTCCCCATAGGAAACAATGGGGCTGAGCTGGCTGGAACAAAACCTAACACCTGCAAAAAAGCAGCGTCCAGCTTCTAACGCAGCCCCATTGTTTCCTATGGGAAAAAAAAAGTTATGTCTTCACCTAACACCCTAACATGAACCCCGAGTCTAGACACCCCTAATCTTACAATTATTAACCCCCGCTATTGCTGACACCTACATTATATTATTAACCCCTAATCTGCCGCTCCGGACACCGCCGCCACCTACATTATCCCTATGAACCCCTAATATACTGCCCCCAACATCGCCGCAACCTATATTATAGTTATAAATCCCTAATCGGCCGCCCACAACGTCGCCGCCACTTACCTACACTTATTAACCCCTAATCTGCCGACCGGATATCGCCGCCACTATAATAAATGTATTAACCCCTAAACCGCTGCACTCCCGCCTCGCAAACACTAAAATAAATTTTATTAACCCCTAATCTGCCATCCCTAACATCGCCGCCACTTACCTACAATTATTAACCCCTATTACCTAAGTAATCAGCTCTTTTACCTGTAAAAAACAAACAAATACAATACCCCCCCAACATTACAACCCACACACCCCTACTCTAAAACCCACCCGATCCCCCCTTAAATAAACCTAACACTACCCCATTGAAGATCACCCTACCTTGAGCCGTGTTCACCCAACCGGGCACCGATGGGCCAGAAGAGGACATCCGGACCGGCAGAAGTCTTCATCCGATCGGGGCAGAAGAGGTCCTCCATCCAGCAGAAGTCTTCATCCAAACAGCATCTTCTATCTTCAATCAACCGGAGAGGAGCAGGTCCATCTTCTATCCAGCCGACGTTGAGCCATCCTCTTCTTCCGATCTCCTAACGAAGAATGAAGGTTCCTTTAAATGATGTCATCCAAGATGGCGTCCCTCGAATTCCGATTGGCTGATAGGATCGGAATTAAGGTAGGAAAATCCTATTGGTTGATTTAATTAGCCAATCGGATTGAAGTTCAATCCGATTGGATGATTGGATCAGCCAATAGAATGCGAGGTCAATTCTATTGGCTGATCCAATCATCCAATCGGATTGAAATTAGTGTTAGGTGTATTTGTAACTTAGGTTAGGATTTATTTTACAGGTAATTTTGTAATTATTTTAACTAGGTAGCTATTAAATAGTTATTAACTATTTAATAACTATTGTATCTAGTTAAAATAAATACAAAGTTGCCTGTAAAATAAATATAAATCCTAAAATAGCCACAATGTAATTATTAAATTATATTGTAGCTATATTAAGGTTTATTTTACAGGTAAGTATTTAGTTTTAAATAGGAATTTATTTAATGATAGTAATTTTATTTATATTTAATTAAATTATATTTAACTTAGGGGGGTGTTAGGGTTAGGGTTATACTTAGGTTTAGGGGTTAATAACTTTATTATAGTAGCGGCGACGTTGGGGGGGGAGATTAGGGGTTAATAATTGTAGGTAGGTGGCGGCAATGTTAGGGACGGCAGATTAGGGGTTAATACAATTTATTATAGTGTTCGCGAGGCGGGAGTGCGGCGGTTTAGGGGTTAATACATTTATTATAGTGGCGGCGATGTCCGGTCGGCAGATTTGGGGTTAATAAGTGTACAAAAAGAAGGCAGGGTCTCCAGCACTTAAAACACTTTATTTTGCACAGACAGCGACGTTTCGGGGTCACAGCCCCTTATTCATGCTTGGTAATTAGACATAGGCCTATTGAATCTAGGCCTATGTCTAATTACCAAGCATGAATAAGGGGCTGTGACCCCGAAACGTCGCTGTCTGTGCAAAATAAAGTGTTTTAAGTGCTGGAGACCCTGCCTTCTTTTTGTACTATTGTCTCAGGGCTTGGCAGCGCTCTGAGGTCTACCGTGCACTTACTTCTACATGTGTGCTGTTCCCCTTGGTTAATAAGTGTAGGTAGGTGGCGGCGACGTTGGGGGGGGCAGATTAGGGGTTAATAACTATAATGTAGGTGTCGGCGATGTTAGGGGCAGCAGAATAGGGGTTCATAGGGATAATGTAGGTGGTGGCGGTGTCCGGTCGGATGATTAGGGGTTAAATAATTTTATTTTAGTGTTTGCGATTTGGGGGGGGCTCGGTTTAGGGGTTCATAGGTAGTTTATGGGTGTTAGTGTACTTTGTAGCACTGTAGTTAAGAGCTTTATGTTCCGGCGTTAGCCCATAAAACTCTTAACTACTGACTTTGATATGCGGTAGGAGTCTTGGAGGTAAAGGCTCTACCGCTCACTTCTTCCAAGACTCGTAATACCAGCGTTAGCCAAATCCCATTAAAAAGATAGGATACGCAATTGACATAAGGGGATTTGCGGTAGCCTCGAGTCGCGGAAGAAAAGTGAGCGGTGAGCCTCTACCTGTCAGACTCGTAATACCAGCGTTAGATAAAAAGCAGCGTTGGGACCTCTCAACGCTGCTTTTTAAGGCTAATGCAAAAACTACCTCTGTTATCAAAGTTGCATCATTCTCTTTGTATCCTTTGTTAAAGAAACAGCAATGCACTACTGGTAGCTAGCTGATCAAATCAAGTGAGCCAATTACAACAGGCATATATGTGCAGCTTTGATTTGAGAGGAAATGTCATACATGCCCATGTTCAGCCTATTTTAAGATAAACAACAACTATGCTTTGTATTGGGGAGGCTTTCATAGATTTTTGCACCGGGGCCCTGAGGTTTCTAGTTACGCCTCTGTATCAATCCCTAATCCGCCAACCTCCACATCACAAAGTATCTTATAAACATATCAACCCCTAATCTGCCAAACCCCCGCAACGCAATACACCTAATAAATCTATTAACCCCTAATCCGCCAAACCCCCACAACGCAATAAACTTAATATATCTATTAACCCCTAAACCGCCAAACCCCCACAATGCAATAAACTTAATAAATCTATTAACCCCTAATCCGCCAAACCCCAACAACGCAATAAACCTAATAAATCTATAAACCCCTAAACCGCCAAACTCCCACAACGCAATAAATCTATTAACTCCTAAACTGCCAAACCCCCACAATGCAAATAACTAATTAAGGCCTAGATTTGGAGTTTTGTCGGTAACGACCCGTGTAGCTAACGCCGGCTTTTTTCTGGCCGCACCATAAAAATAACTCTGGTATTGAGAGTCCACATAAAGGCTGCTTTAGGCTCCAAAAAAGGAGCGTAGAGCATTTTTAACCCAGCTTCAACTCTCGATACCAGAGTTGCTTACACAAGCGGCCAGCCTCAAAAACGTGCTCGTGCACGATTCTCCCATAGAAAACAATGGGGCTGTTTGAGCTGAAAAAAAAACCTAACACCTGCAAAAAAGCCGCGTTCAGCTCCTAACGCAGCCCCATTGTTTGCTATGGGGAAACACTTCCTACGTCTGCACCTAACACTCTAACATGTACCCCGAGTCTAAACACCCCTAACCTTACACTTATTAACCCCTAATCTGCCGCCCCCGCTATCGCTGACCCCTGCATATTATTATTAACCCCTAATCTGCTGCTCCGTAAACCGCCGCTACTTACATTATCCCTATGTACCCCTAATCTGCTGCCCTAACATCTCCGACCCCTATATTATATTTATTAACCCCTAATCTGCCCCCACAACGTCGCCTCCACATGCCTACACTTATTAACCCCTAATCTGCCGAGCGGACCTGAGCGCTACTATAATAAAGTTATTAACCCCTAATCCGCCTCACTAACCCTATAATAAATAGTATTAACCCCTAATCTGCCCTCCCTAACATCGCCGACACCTAACTTCAATTATTAACCCCTAATCTGCCGACCGGAGCTCACCGCTATTCTAATAAATGTATTAACCCCTAAAGCTAAGTCTAACCCTAACACTAACACCCCCCTAACTTAAATATAATTTACATCTAACAAAATTAAGTAACTCTTATTAAATAAATTATTCCTATTTAAAGCTAAATACTTACCTGTAAAATAAATCCTAATATAGCTACAATATAAATTATAATTACATTGTAGCTATTTTAGGATTAATATTTATTTTACAGGCAACTTTGTAATTATTTTAACCAGGTACAATAGCTATTAAATAGTTAAGAACTATTTAATAGTTACCTAGTTAAAATAATTACAAAATTACCTGTCAAATAAATCCTAACATAAGTTACAATTAAACCTAACACTATACTATCATTAAATTAATTAAATAAAATACCTTCAATTACCTACAATTAAACCTAACACTACACTATCAATACATTAATTAAATACAATACCTACAAATAACTACAATGAAATAAACTAACTAAAGTACAAAAAATAAAAAAGAACTAAGTTACAAAAAATAAAAAAATATCTACAAACATAAGAAAAATATTACAACAATTTTAAACTAATTACACCTACTCTAAGCCCCCTAATAAAACAACAAAGCCCCCCAAAATAAAAAATGCCCTACCCTATTCTAAATTACTAAAGTTAAAAGCTCTTTTACCTTACCAGCCCTGAACAGGGCCCTTTGCGGGGCATGCCCCAATAAGTTCAGCTCTTTTGCCTGTAAAAAAAACATACAATACCCCCCCCCAACATTACAACCCACCACCCACATACCCCTAATCTAACCCAAACCCCCCTTAAATAAACCTAACACTAAGCCCCTGAAGATCTTCCTACCTTGTCTTCACCATACCAGGTTCACCGATCGGTCCTGAAGAGCTCCTCCGATGTCCTGATCCAAGCCCAAGCGGGGGGCTGAAGATGTCCATGATCCGGTAGAAGTCTTCATCCAAGCGGGGCAGAAGAGGTCTTCCATCCGATTGAAGTCTTCATCCAGGCGGCATCTTCTATCGACATCCATCTGGAACGGAGCGGCAGCATCCTGAAGACCTCCGACGCGGAACATCCATCCTGGCCGACGACTGAACGACGAATGACGGTTCCTTTAAATGACGTCATCCAAGATGGCGTCCCTCGAATTCCGATTGGCTGATAGGATTCTATCAGCCAATCGGAATTAAAGTAGGAATATTCTGATTGGCTGATGGAATCAGCCAATCAGAATCAAGTTCAATCCGATTGGCTGATCCAATCAGCCAATCAGATTGAGCTCGCATTTTATTGGCTGTTCCGATCAGCCAATAGAATGCGAGCTAAATCTGATTGGCTGATTCCATCAGCTAATCAGAATATTCCTACTTTAATTCCGATTGGCTGATAGAATCCTATCAGCCAATCGGAATTCGAGGGACACCATCTTGGATGACGTCATTTAAAGGAACCGTCATTCGTCGTTCAGTCGTCGGCCAGGATGGATGTTCCGCGTCGGAGGTCTTCAGGATGCTGCCGCTCCGTTCCAGATGGATGTCGATAGAAGATGCCGCCTGGATGAAGACTTCAATCGGATGGAAGACCTCTTCTGCCCCGCTTGGATGAAGACTTCTACCGGATCATGGACATCTTTAGCCCCCCGCTTGGGCTTGGATCAGGACATCGGAGGAGCTCTTCAGGACCGATCGGTGAACCTGGTATGGTGAAGACAAGGTAGGAAGATCTTCAGGGGCTTAGTGTTAGGTTTATTTAAGGGGGGTTTGGGTTAGATTAGGGGTATGTGGGTGGTGGGTTGTAATGTTGGGGGGGGGTATTGTATGGTTTTTTTTTACAGGCAAAAGAGCTGAACTTCTTGGGGCATGCCCCGCAAAGGGCCCTGTTCAGGGCTGGTAAGGTAAAAGAGCTTTTAACTTTAGTAATTTAGAATAGGGTAGGGCATTTTTTAATTTGGGGGGCTTTGTTGTTTTATTAGGGGGCTTAGAGTAGGTGTAATTAGTTTAAAATTGTTGTAATATTTTTCTTATGTTTGTAGATATTTTTTTATTTTTTGTAACTTAGTTATTTTTTATTTTTTGTACTTTAGTTAGTTTATTTAATTGTAGTTATTTGTAGGTATTGTATTTAATTAATGTATTGATAGTGTAGTGTTAGGTTTAATTGTAGGTAATTGTAGGTATTTTATTTAATTAATTTAATGATAGTATAGTGTTAGGTTTAATTGTAACTTAGGTTAGGATTTATTTGACAGGTAATTTTGTAATTATTTTAAATAGGTAACTATTAAATAGTTCTTAACTATTTAATAGCCATTGTACCTAATTACAAAGTTGCCTGTAAAATAAATATTAATCCGAAAATAGCTACAATGTAATTATAATTTATATTGTAGCTATATTAGGATTTATTTTACAGGTAAGTATTTAGCTTTAAATAGGAATAATTTATTTAATAAGAGTTAATTAATTTCCTTAGATGTAAATTATATTTAACTTAGGGGGGTGTTAGTGTTAGGGTTAGACTTAGCTTTAGGGGTTAATACATTTATTAGAATAGCGGTGAGCTCCGGTCGGCAGATTAGGGGTTAATAATTGAAGTTAGGTGTCGGCGATGTTAGGGAGGGCAGATTAGGGGTTAATACTATTTATTATAGGGTTAGTGAGGCGGATTAGGGGTTAATAACTTTATTATAGTAGCGCTCAGGTCCGCTCGGCAGATTAGGGGTTAATAAGTGTAGGCAGGTGGAGGCGACGTTGTGGGGGGCAGATTAGGGGTTAATAAATATAATATAGGGGTCGGCGGTGTTAGGGGCAGCAGATTAGGGGTACATAAGGATAACGTAGGTGGCGGTCGGCAGATTATGGGTTAAAAAAATTATTCGAGTGGCGGCGATGTGGGGGGACCTCGGTTTAGGGGTACATAGGTAGTTTATGGGTGTTAGTGTACTTTAGAGCACAGTAGTTAAGAGCTTTATAAACCGGCGTTAGCCCAGAAAGCTCTTAACTACTGACTTTTTTCCTGCGGCTGGAGTTTTGTCGTTAGATGTCTAACGCTCACTTCAGACACGACTCTAAATACCGGAGTTAGAAAGATCCCATTGAAAAGATAGGATACGCAATTTACGTAAGGGGATCTGCGGTATGGAAAAGTCGCGGCTGAAAAGTGAGCGTTAGACCCTATTTTGAGTGACTCCAAATACCGGAGGTAGCCTAAAACCAGCGTTAGGAGCCTCTAACGCTGGTTTTCACGGCTAACGCCAAACTCCAAATCTATGCCCAAATTAGTAAGAACCATAACCTAACACCCCCTAAATTAACCCCAATTATCTAAAATTAAAAAATACTGAATTACAATTTAAATTAAAAAAAAAAACAGAATTTATGCTTACCTGATAAATTACTTTCTCTTGCGGTGTATCCAGTCCACGGCTTCATCCTTTACTTGTGGGATATTCTCATTCCCTACAGGAAGTGGCAAAGAGAGCACACAGCAGAGCTGTCCATATAGCTCCCCCTAGCTCCGCCCCCCAGTCATTCGACCGAAGGTTAGGAGAAAAAGGAGAAACCATAGGGTGCAGTGGTGACTGTAGTTTAAACAAAAAATAAAATTATATGCCTGACTTAATTGCCAGGGCGGGCCGTGGACTGGATACACCGCAAGAGAAAGTAATTTATCAGGTAAGCATAAATTCTGTTTTCTCTTGCAAGGTGTATCCAGTCCACGGCTTCATCCTTTACTTGTGGGATACCAATACCAAAGCTTTAGGACACGGATGAAGGGAGGGAACAAGACAGGTACCTTAAACGGAAGGCACCACTGCTTGCAAAACCTTTCTCCCAAAAATAGCCTCCGAAGAAGCAAAAGTATCGAATTTGTAAAATTTGGCAAAAGTACGAAGTGAAGACCAAGTCGCTACCTTACAAATCTGTTCAACAGAAGCCTCATTCTTAAAAGCCCAAGTGGAAGCCACAGCTCTGGTAGAATGAGCAGTAATCCGTTCAGGAGGCTGCTGGCCAGCAGTCTAGTAAGCCAACCTGATGATGCTTTTCAGCCAGAAGGAAAGAGAGATAGCAGTCACTTTCTGACCTCTCCTCTTACCAGAATAAACGACAAATAAGGATGATGTTTGTCTGAAGTCTTTAGTTGCTTGTAAATAGAATTCTAAAGCACGAACCACATCAAGATTGTGTAGCAGGCGTTCCTTCTTAGACGATGGGTTAGGACACAGAGAAGGAACTATTATTTCCTGGTTAATGTTCTTGTTAGAAACAACCTTAGGAAGAAAACCAGGTATGGTACGCAACACAACCTTATCTGCGTGAAACACCAGGTAAGGTGAATCACACTGTAAAGCAGACAATTCTGAAACTCTTCGAGCAGAAGATATAGCTACCAAAAACAAAACTTTCAAAGATAATAACTTGATATCTATGGAATGTAAAGGTTCAAACGGAACCCCTTGAAGAACTGAAAGAACTAGATTAAGACTCCATGGCGGAGCCACAGGCTTATAAACAGGCTTGATTCTGACTAGAGCCTGAACAAACGCTTGAACGTCTGGTACCTCTGCCAGACGCTTGTGTAAGAGAATAGACAGAGCAGATATCTGTCCCTTTAAGGAACTCGCTGACAATCCTTTCTCCAATCCTTCTTGGAGAAATGATAATATTCTGGGAATACTAATCTTACTCCATGAGTAACCCTTGGATTCACACCAACAAAGATATTTTCGCCATATCTTATGGTAAATTTTCCTGGTGACACGTTTTCTAGCCTGAATCAGAGTATCTATAACTGACTCAGAGAAACCACGCTTTGATAGAATTAAGCGTTCAATCTCCAAGCAGTCAGACGCAGAGAAACTAGGTTTGGATGCTTGAATGGGCCCTGTATTAGAAGGTCCTGCCGCAATGGCAGTGTCCATGGTGGAACAGATGACATGTCCACTAGGTCTGCATACCAAGTCCTGCGTGGCCTTGCAGGCCAGATTGAAGGACCAAGGTGCTGCTAGAGCATCTATCAATACCGCCTTGGGGTCCCTGGACCTGGATCCGTATAGAGGAAGTTTGGAGTTCTGACGGGATGCCATCAGATCCAACTCTGGAGTGCCCCATAGCTGAGTCAGCTGAGCAAAAACCTCCGGGTGGAGTTCCCACTCCCCCGGGTGAAAAGTCTGACGACTTAGAAAATCCGCTTCCCAGTTGACCACTCCTGGGATATGAATTGCTGAGAGATGGCAGGAGTGATCCTCCGCCCACCTGATTATTTTGGATACTTCCTTCATCGCTAAGAAACTCTTTGTTCCCCCCCTGATGATTGATGTAAGCTACAGTCGTGATGTTGTCCGACTGAAATCTGATGAATTTGGCCGCAGCTAGTTGAGGCCATGCCTGAAGCGCATTGAATATCTTTCTCAGTTCCAAAATGTTTATCGGGAGAAGAGATTCTTCCCGAGACCATAGGCCCTGAGCTTTCAGGGAGTCCCAGACTGCGCCCCAGCCTAACAGGCTGGCATCGGTCGTTACAATGATCCATTCTGGTCTGCGGAAACATGTTCCCTGAGACAGATGATCCTGAGACAACCACCAGAGAAGAGAGTCTCTGGTCCTCTGGTCCAATTGTATCTGAGGAGACAAATCTGCGTAATCCCCATTCCACTGTTTGAGCATGCACAGTTGCAGTGGTCTGAGATGTATTCGAGCAAAAGGGACTATGTCCATTGCCGCTACCATTAATCCGATTGCCTCCATGTACTGAGCTATAGATGGCTGAGGAATGGAATGAAGTACTCAGCAAGTAGTTAAAAGCTTCAACTTTCTGACCTCCGTCAGAAATATTTTCATTTCTACCGAATCTATTAGTGTTCCCAGGAAGGGAACCCTTGTGACCGGGGACAGATCACTCTTTTCGATGATCACCTTCCACCCGTGAGACCTTAGAAAGGCCAGTACAATCTCTGTGTGAGCCTTGGCTCTGGGAAAAGACGATGCCTGAATTAGGATGTCGTCTAGGTAAGGCGCTACTGCTATGCCCTGCGGTCTTAGCACCGCCAGAAGGGAACCTAGCACCTTTGTGAAAATTCTGGGAGCAGTGGCCAAACCGAAGGGAAGAGCCACGAATTGGTAATGCTTGTCCAGAAAAGCGAACCTGAGAAACTGGTGATGATCTTTGTGGATAGGAATATGTAGGTACGCATCCTTTAAATCCACGGTAGTCATATATTGACCTTCCTGGATCATAGGTAAGATCGTTCGAATGGTCTCCATCTTGAATGATGGGACTCTGAGGAATTTGTTTAAAATTTTTAGATCCAGGATTGGTCTGAAAGTTGCTTCTTTTTTGGGAACCACAAACAGGTTTGAGTAAAAGCCCGTTCCTTGTTCTGCAATTGGAACTGAACATATCACTCCCATCGCGAGTAGATCTTCTACACAGCGTAAGAACGCCTCTTTCTTTATCTGGTCTGAAAACAGATAGGAAACGTGGAACCTTCCCCTTGGAGGGGAGTCCTTGAATTCTAGAAGATATCCCTGGGTAACAATCTCAACTGCCCAGGGATCGTGAACATCTCTTGCCCAAGCCTGAGCGAAGAGAGAGAGTCTGCCCCCTACCAGATCCGGTCCCGGATCGGGGGCTACCCCTTCATGCTGTCTTGGTAGCAGCTGCAGGCTTTTTGGCCTGTTTACCCTTGGTCCAGCCCTGGTAAGGCTTCCAGGTTGCCTTGGGCTATGAAGCATTACCCTCTTGCTTTGCAGCTGTAGAGGCTGAAGTGGGACCGCTCCTGAAGTTACGAAAGGAACGAAAATTAGCTTTGTTTCTAGCCTTAAAGGGTTTGTCCTGAGGAAGAGCATGGCCCTTTCCCCCGGTGATTTCTGAAATAATCTCTTTCAATTCTGGCCCAAAAAGGGTCTTCCCCTTGAAAGGGATATTTAACAATTTAGATTTTGACGACACATCGGCCGACCATGACTTGAGCCAAAGCGCTCTGCGCGCCATTATGGCGAAACCTGAATTTTTTGCCGCTAACTTAGCTAATTGCAAGGTGGCATCCGAGATAAAAGAATTAGCCAGCTTTAGAGCCTTAATTCTATCCATAATTTCGTCATATGAGGTCTCAGTCTGGAGCGATTCCTCCAGCGCCTCAAACCAGAAAGCCGCTGCAGTAGTTACAGGAATAATGCAGGCAATGGGTTGGAGAAGGAAACCTTGTTGAACAAATATTTTCTTAAGTAAACCTTCTAATTTTTTATCCATAGGATCTTTAAAAGCACAACTGTCTTCAATTGGTATGGCTGTGCGCTTAGCAAGAGTAGAAACCGCTCCCTCCACCTTAGGGACCGTCTGCCACGAGTCCCGTCTGGGGTCATTTATTGGGAACATTTTTTTAAAAATAGGGGGGGGGGGGGACAAAAGGGACACCTGGTCTATCCCACTCCCTAGTAACAATATCCGCAACCCTTTTAGGGATCGGAAACGCATATACAGGAACCTCTAGATACTTGTCCATTTTACACAATTTCTCTGGGACCACCATAGGATCACAATCATCCAGAGTGGCTAATACCTCCCTAAGCAATACGCGGAGCTGTTCCAGTTTAAATTTAAACGCTAATGAATCTGATTCTGCCCGCTGAGAAACCTTTCCTGAGTCAGAAATTTCTCCTTCAGACAACACATCCCTCACTGCCACTTCAGAGTGTTGTGCGGGTACATCAGATAAACCTCCCAAAGCTTCTGATTGCTCATAATCTGTTCTTAAAACAGAGCTATCACGCTTTTTAGGAAAAACTGGCAGTTTGGATAGAAATGTCGCAAGGGAATTATCCATGACTGTCGCTAATTGTTGTAATGTAATAGGGGCCAATGCACTAGAGGTACTAGGCATCGCTTGCGCGGGCGTAACTGGTGGCGACACATGGGGAGAGGAAGGTGGGCTATCCTTGTTACCTTCCGTCAAAGAATCATCTTGGGCTACATCTTTAAGTGACACAATATGATCTTTAAAGTGTATAGACACATTAGTGCACTTGGAACACAATTGTAGAGGGGGTTCCACCATGGCTTCTAAACACATAGAGCAAGGTCTATCTTTAGCGTCAGACATGTTTAACAGACTAGTATTAGTCACAAGCAGACTTAGAAAACACTTAAATCAACTAAAATGTACAATTTGAAAAAAACGGTACTGTGCCTTTAAATAATAAAACGCGCACACAATTTTACCAAATCATGAAAAATGATCCAATCTCTCTGAAATTTTTACCACATGAGCTTAATGCTTTAAAATGATTGCACAGCAAATTTCAACTTGATTAACCCCCTAATACCCAAACCGGAGCAACCTAAAGCTGACAACCGGTTAGCAAACTACAGCACCTTGCCAAAGCAATCTGCTGTTGCCCTACCTGCCCCTGGGGATTAGTTCGGTGGAAAATAAGCCTCTATGAAGTCCTCAAGTAGTCTTTGGACCCCTCCATGTGAAGCTGCATGAAGCTGTCTGCAATATCAACTGCGCATCTGAGGCGCGAAATTTAGGCCCCCTCCCTCTCCACTCCGGAGTTGTGGGGCCTTCAAAACCCTAAATAGGTGTCTAAATATATGCCATGTGGAAGAAAACCCCATATAACACACAGGGCCGTCTTTAATATTGACTGGACCCCGGGCAAACATTTTCTTGGGCCCCCCCTCCCATGCAATTTTGCTCTCCACCCCAACATCCCAAAAAACAACTAAATCAATTTATTTTTATTTATTTTTTTAAAATTATTAGCCCAGCAGTGGATCATCCACTGCTGGGCTAATCATTAAAAAAAATTGCAATATGTGAAACTGGACCTAAGCAGTACTAATAAGTAAATAAATATATAAATTCCTCCACTTTGGATTAATTTAATATGCTTTTGAATGTGATTCTGGTGTGAGGTTAGCTGGTTAAAGAGATTTAGAGCAGCCAACAGGAGCAAAGCAAGGTAAAGACTGAGGCGGAAGCATAGAGGTGCAGACAGATATAAGTTTACTGACTGGAACAGTAGAACTACTATGGGAAGCTGTAAAATCTGAAACAGAGAAATAAAAACTATAAAAATAAACCTTACCTTAATGTGTGAAGTATCAGCATGACACTATACATCAGCCACAGCAGCACATGTCACTACTTTGCTAGGAACAAGTTCCCTCTCATCCTGCACTAGACAATGCTGCATGGGGGAGGGGCATGTGTACACTCACTTATTCTTCCCACTGACACCTTTCTACAAAGCACTGTTTTCCTAACAAACTTCAGTTAGTTGACCTTAGAGCCACAGCAGAAAGAGCAGGGATAAGGGGACTAGCAGACTGCATGTTGTCTGCCCAAGGCTGCATGGATACAGACGAGTCACACAGCCTCAAGACTGAAGAGAGCAGTGTGTGCAGCTGCACAGATGCTCAAATCCTCACGTGCCTGACACTCCAGCTTTCGGCTGCATGCGCCTATAGTCAGCCCTACCCAGAAACAATCACCACCACCAGAGCAGTTACCTGGTAACAGTGGTAACCCCAGCAGGACCTTTTCTGATGCAGTGGGATTGACTGGATGCCTAGTTAGGGCTTAGCATCCAGTGCTGCACAGTGCACATCTAAAACAGCACATGGCACTAGCTTGGAATGTCACATGACATTGGCACGGTCTGGCACCTTTTCTCACAAATAAATATAAGCAGAGAACATTTGACTGTGACAATATTAGGACTTACTGTGTGTGTGTCCCATGTTACATGACATCAGCAGTCTGGCATGAACTTAAAAAAAAATAAAAAAAATTTTTTAGGACTATAGGGCCCCTCAACAAAGACTGGGCCCAGGGCAGCTGCCCCTTTTGCCCTGTGTTAAAGACGGTCCTGATAACACATCAAAGTGTATAAAAAACGTCTATAATGAGTATGTTTTCTCTATTAAATAATCGATTGCCCTGTAACAGTGTCCACCAGCCTATTGAGCCCTGTTAAGTAAGCCTTCCTTCTATACTGAGTCTCAGAATATGGCTTACCTTCCCCACATGGGGATTCTTGTCAGTCTTCTAGCATTACGGAGTCTTGACTAGAAAAAGATGACTGAACATACCTTATAGCAGTTAAGCCTGCAAACTGTTCCCCTGAAACCGAAGTTTTCTGGTACTCCTCAGTCCTGTGTGGGAACAGCAATGGATTTTAGTTACAACATGCTAAAATCATTTTACTCTCAGCAGAATTCTTCATCACATTTCTGCTACAGAGTAAATAGTACAAACCGGTTCCATTTAAAAATAACAAACTCTTGATTGAAGATATAAAACTACAAATCTAACACCACATTCACTTTACCCTCCCGCAGAGTGGCCCTGCTGTCAGAGCCGGCAAAGAGAATGACTGGGGGGCGGAGCTAGGGGGGGAGCTATATGGACAGCTCTGCTGTGTGCTCTCTTTGCCACTTCCTGTAGGGAATGAGAATATCTCACAAGTAAAGGATGAAGCCGTGGACTGGATACACCTTGCAAGAGAAACTAACATTACTTTAAAAATAAAAAAACTAAGTTTAAATTAATCTAAAATTACAAAAAAATAAAAAAGTCTAACATTACAGAAAATAATAAATCAAATTATCAAAATTAAAAAAATTAAACCTAATCCCTATGAAAATAAAAAAGCCCCCCAAAATAAAAACACCCCATAATCTAAACGAAACTACCAATAGGCCTTTTGTAGGGCATTACCCTAAGTTAAACAGCTCTTTTTAGTGGCGTGCAAACTGTTGCACATGAGTGATAAAGGGTTTATCGCGGCTCTTTGCACGTGGCGTAAGTAGTGCGCATATTACAAATTGAAAGTAAATGCCTTTGCTTGATTGCAATCTATTTTAATGTGCATCTGGATAGTGCTACTTCAGAGCTCTAGCTAATTGTTATGCTCGACTAAAAAGTTGAAAAAACAAATCAAAATTACATTTAAAAGTACAGTTGCACTCATAATAATAATATGCAATTTAATTTATTTAATTTTAGTGTAATGGTAGGTTTTAGTGTAACACAGGTTAGGTTTTATTTTACAGGTAACTGTATTTATTTTAGTTAGGTAGCTAGTAAATAGTTAATAACTTTTTAAAAACTAATCTACTTAGTTAAAATAAATACAAACTTACCTGTGAAATAAAAATAAAACATAAGCAAGATACAATGTAACTATTAGTTATATTGCAGCTAGATTAGGTTTTATTTTACAGGTAAGTATTTATTTAGTTTTAAATAGGAATTATTTAGGTATTAATTGTAATTTTTATTTGGAATTATTTTAATTATGTTAAAGTTAGTGGGTGTTAAGGTTACGTTAGGGTTAGGATTAGGTTTAGGGGTTAATAATTTAGTATAGTGTCGGCAACCCATAACTACTGACTTTCAGATGACGGTACGGATCTTGTAGTTATAGGATGTACCGCTCACTTTTTGACCGGACAGGCAAACTCGTAATACCGGCGCTGTGGAAGTCCTATTAAAAAAGGACTCTTTGAAAGGTGCAGTAGTTACGTTGTGTGACGGCCAAAAAAGTTTGCAATACAGCTGTACCTACAAGACTCGTAATACCAGTGGTAGGGAAAAAGCAGCGTTAGACTCATAATGCAAAGTAGCCGACAGTGTTTAGTTGCATCTAGCATAGCGTTTTTAAAATATTCCCACTGTTCTTGTACTCCTGTAATCTGGGGTATCTGCCCATGTAATAAAAATCAGTTGTTCTAAAGTCTAAAGGGTCAATTTATCATTGGCCAAATTGGGCCAATTCACCCTGTTTCCGCAAGAGCCTTTAGGCTCGCCGGAAACAGGAGTTAAGAAGCAGCGGTCTATAGACCGCTGCTCTTTTTTTTTTTTTTATAATTCTTTTTATTATTTCACAGTTTAGGTTACAATAATTTTTTCGTTAGTGCACATATTTGCATGTTATGCAAGCGTCTGTTATCAACATATTGACAATTCCATTTTTACATGCTTCATATTTTTACCTTTTCATTTCACTGTGAACTTCAATTTTACAATTAGATATTTCTTATTGCTGTTTCTTATACATGACTCAATTTATTAGCTATGTCAAAGCCCAGTCGTATCAGTGGGAAGGACGGGGTGGGGGGAGGGAAAATAGCAGGGCGAAGAGAAAAAAAAAAAAAAAAAAAAAAGGTTTTTATAGGCTCCCCCTCATCTCCCCCTGTCCTCCCACACATCCCTCTCTACCTCACTCCTCCCCCATGTCTTCTTCCAAGCAGAGCCATTCCCCTCTAAGTCTGTCCTCCATTATTCTTTCAGTATTTATAAAGGGTGCTAGAATTTGTTTTTGTTCATTAGAGTCTAACGCCTTTATATATATCTGCCATTTATTCAAAAACCCTTTTAATCTATTAGGGTAGTCCATCTTAGTGTCCCATTGTTCGATCCACAACTGTCTTTGTATTTTATTCCTCAGTTGTGTCATAGTTGGGGCTTTTTTATGGATCCATTGTTCTAATATGCATTTCCTTGCTAGGAGGATAATAGTTACTAACAGATTCTGTCCTCTAAACTGGGTCTTGTCCCATTTGAATAAGCAAATTTGAGCTATTCCCAAGTGGATTTCTATTTTTAATTTCTGTTTGATCCAGTATTGTATTCTACACCAAAAGTATTTAATCTTTGGACAATTATAGAAAAAGTGACTAAATTCTGCATTTACCTTTTGGCATTTATTGCATTTATTAATATAGTCTGGATTCCATTTTATCATTCTGCGTGGAGTTATATAATCTTGGTGTAACATTTTTAACTGTGATTCCCTAAGAGGTGTTGCAAGGGTTGCCTTTTTAACTGTTTTTAAGCTATCGCTTATATGTATCGATGTCAGACTCTCCGCAACCTCTACACTCCATTTATCTGCTAATATCTCCATTCCTTCATTAGTGTTTCTATAGTTCAGATTTCCATAGAATCCTGATAATGAGAAAGACCCTTTTTCATATGCAATTTGAGATGAAATAAAGAGCGGTGTATCCCAAAACTCAGTATCCCTTTTTATTAGATTCATAATATAATGTTGCGCTTGCAAATAAGAGAAAAAGTGAGTCCTCGGCAGACCATATTTATTTTGTAGATCCTGGAAAGATAAAACCATTTTATTTAAAGGATCTACTATATCCCCAACCTTCTGAAGTCCTTTCTTTTTCCAGAGCTGAAATGGACTTGTATCTAACCCAGAGGGGAATTCAATGTTCCCTACTAGAGGGATATATTTAGAGGTTGGGAACTTTCGTTCCAAATATTTATGAGCTAGTCTCCAAGCTGTTAGAGCATCCTTATATAAAAGATGATTTTGAATATTTATTGGCAAGTCTTTATGCTGGCTATATGGTAAGTAAGCTAAGCCAACTTCTCCCAAAACTGTCTGTTCTAATGCCTCTTCGTAGAAGTGTTGTGAGTCTAGTTGCCAGTCCATTACTATCCGTAGTAATGCTGCCCAATTATAAAGCCTAAAATCAGGGAGGCCCAGACCCCCACTGAGAAATGGTGCATATAACTTTTTTAGAGCAATTCTTGCTTTCTTCCCTTTCCATATAAATTTTCTAACTGCCCTATTTAAATTTTGCAGATCACTTTTCAATATGAGAATCGGAAGCATCATAATGGGATAAAGAATTTTCGGTAGAATTACCATTTTGATAAGATCTACTTTCCCAGCTAGAGATAGAGGAAGATGGTGCCAACTCTCTAATAAAGCTATAATTTCTGCACATTGTTTCGAGATATTTAATTTATACATAGCATAGGGATCCTTGGTTAAATGGATACCCAAATATGTTAAGGTTTGTTCTACTTCTTTAAATGGGAAGTTATGCTTATCCTTATTCTTATGGTCTTTATTTAGCCAGAGGATCTCGGATTTGGCCATATTGACCTTATATCCTGCTACTTTTCCGAATGTCTCTAGCACTTGTAGAATTATTGATATATAACTCCCTGGATCTTCTACAAATAATAGCATGTCATCTGCATAGAGAGATATATGTAACCTAACACCCTTAATTCCTATCCCTGGATATGATCTCTTCAGTTTTGTCACTAATGGATCCAAGCTTAAGTTAAAGAGGAGTGGAGACAGGGGACACCCCTGTCTAGTTCCTCTCTGCAATTTGACTCCAGATGAGAAAACTCCATTTACCAAGATATAAGCTATCGGGTTGGAGTATATGCTCTTTATTAGTGATAGAAATGGACCTTTAAAGCCAAATCGCTCCAAAGTCATAAACAAGTGTTCCCATTCTATCCTGTCGAAGGCCTTCTCTGCGTCAAGAGACAGCAGGAAGGCCTCCGGCAGGTTGTCTGAGTCTTCCTTGGACTCCTTCCAGAAGTGTGAGATTATATGCAGAACTCTTCTTAGGTTTTTCACTGAAGTTCTTCCATGCATAAATCCCGCCTGTTCCACATTAATAAGATCGGGTAAAATTATTTTTAATCTTTCTGCTAATAATTTCATTAGTATCTTATAGTCCGCGTTGAGCAGCGAGATTGGTCTATACGACTCAGGTTGTTCTTCCTGTTTTTTAGGTTTCAATATTAGTGAGATATAAGCACTTGAAAAAACCTGTGAGGGTATTTTTTTCTCCTGGAAATATTCATTAAATAGTCTACATAATATTGGAATTGCCTGTGATCTCAGTATTTTATATGCTTCTATAGGAAGCCCATCTGGCCCTGAAGCTTTCCCATTTGCCAATGAGGAGATAATCTTGCCTATTTCTTGCTCTGTAATAGACGTGTTCAGCCTTTCTAATTGTTCCTCAGTTATTTTGGGTAAATCCATATTTTCCCACAGGTTTTCCCTCCAATTGTCTATGTCCTTATCTTGTTTAGTATATAATTCAGTAAAGTAACCCTCAAAAGCTTTCACGATGTCTTGCAGCGTCTTATATACAATTCCTTTATACTTAATTGCCGCAATATTTTTACGAGCCACTCTAGCCTTAATTGCAGAAGCTAAAAACTTACCCGACTTGTTTCCCCATCTATAATATCTACTATTGCTTTTCAATTGTGACTGCGCCGATTGT
Source organism: Bombina bombina (assembly GCF_027579735.1). Taxonomy (NCBI): domain Eukaryota; kingdom Metazoa; phylum Chordata; class Amphibia; order Anura; family Bombinatoridae; genus Bombina; species Bombina bombina. The sequence continues at coordinate 1,021,300,222 of NC_069503.1, forward strand.
TCTGCTAGGTGCGCATCTAGTTCTTCCTTGCTTTTCCAATATATTTCGCGTGTTGTTACCGACGGTTTATCACAATATTCATGATATACTTTTGCCAAATTCTCCTGGAGATTTTGCAAATGCCGTCGAGCGTTCCTACGTAAATTTGAGTCATATGAGATTATATTATCTGCTATCACTACCTTAGCCGTTTCCCAGAATAACTCTATTTTGTTGGAGTGTTCTATATTATCCGTTATATAATCATTCCATGCCTGTTTTACATAATCTTGAAATTTCTTTGAAGAATATAAATAATAAGGAAATCTGAATGTATTTCTATTTTTGCATGGTTCACTGTCTTGAATATTTAATTCTATCGGCGCGTGATCTGATACAATTATTTTGTGTATCTTTATTCCAATGATCCTAGGAATAAATCTATTTGTGACTAAGAAGATGTCTATTCTAGATAAAGTAGGAACAGCTTTAGAAGCACATGTATAATCTCTACCATCTGGATTACATAATCTCCAAATATCCCTTAGTTGTAGCAATTCCTTTAATTTCTCAAAAATTTTCCTTTCAAATGTACCTGAAGGTCTTTTTTTTAAATATGTTCTGTTTTGGTTTAATCTTATTCTATCGCATACCGGGTCTGGGGTAAGATTAAAATCTCCTCCTAGTATCAGATTTTTATCTTGGAATGGAAGTAATTCTTGTATCAATTTAGTCCAAAATCTATTGGATTTTTCATTTGGAGCATAGACGTTGCAGAGAGTCAGCATCCCCCCGTCCACCTTAACCTGTGCTATTACGTATCTTCCTTCTATGTCTATCACTGTCTTAATAATTTCAACATTATGTTGTTTACCAAACAAAATTGCTACCCCCCTTTTCGCCCTAGAGTAAGAAGCATAAATTACAGTCCCCACCCAGTCTCTACGTAGTTTTATATGTTCTTGATCAGATAGGTGCGTTTCTTGTAACAACGCTATGTCTGTTTTAAGCCTTCTTAAATGTGTAATAATTGTATGCCTTTTAATAGGTGAGTGGAAACCTCCCACATTCCATGATGTGATTTTAATTACCATGTTTTATCCAAAGTCTAGACCATTCTTTTGTCTAAAGAAGGGGGAGGGAGAGGCAGGAGGGGGAGAGAGAGAGAGAGAGGGAAAAAAAAGGGAAGAGAGAGAAAAAAAAAAAAAAAAAAAAAAGTTTTACAAATAAGTGAGTAAGTGAGTAATTTTCCATACAAAAAATTCATACAAAAAAAAAAAATGTGTATAAAGTGACACAAACCCAACGTGTCTCAAAAATAGATTTCAAGAGAAAAAAAAAAAAAAAAAGGTAAATAATTAATTCCAAAGTGACTTCTATGTGAAAGACACCCTTTAAATTCCCCAATGGAGGGGGATTTTGTGCCGGAGTTAGATTTTTTGTGAAAAAATAATGTGAGAGAAAAAAAAAAAAAAAAAAAAAAAACCTCACACTTTTCTTTCTGTGTGTGTGAGCTCCTAGGAATATGTTTCATTCCTGCATGACTTTTATGTGAAAGTACGCTCATTAAGTGCCCCATCCAGGGGGCTTTCTTTGTGCCCAACTTGTGTGCAAAACAAAACAAAAAAAAAAAAAAAGCCCGACCATCCTCCCCCCATCCCGTCCACCCCCTTCAAGCTCAAAACAGCATTATCAAGAACATTAAGCACTATCCTCGAATAAGTCACATACTTATCATTATACAAAAAACCAAGAGGAACACTTAATGAAAGAAAAAAAAAAGAAAAAAAAAGGTGCAATATACCAAACATGCTTAAACTCTCCTAAATATCTCATCTGTTTAACTTTGAACATCAAGTTTTAATTAACAGTACTATAGATTTAACTCTATTTTGAAGTTAGATATTTCTGTGCTTCTTGAGGTGAATCAAAAAATTTTGTCCCTCTATCTGTATATATTTTTAGTTTTGCAGGGTACATAAGGAAAGCTTTTGTGCCTTCTTTGTTAAGGCTTGAACATAATGCTGAGAATTCTTTCCGTTTCTTAGTTAAATCTATTGAATAATCTTGAAAAAAAAGTAATTTTGATCCCTCATACATTACACTGTCTGCTTTTCTGTATGCCTGTAATATAGCTATTTTTGCTTGGAAATGTAATAATTTACATATTACCTGTCTAGGGTATTTATTATTCTCCCCATTTTGATTTTCTGGCCCTATTCTATGAACCCTTTCCATGCTGTTCTTTAGCTTTTCCTCTGGTAGATTCAGTAATTTAGGGAGTACTGATTCACAAAAATGCAACAGCTCGTGTGACTTAATTGATTCTGGGATTCCTAGTATGCGAATATTATTACGTCTCGACCTGTTTTCTAGATCCTCAATCCTTTGATATAATATTTGGTTTTGTTTAAGAACATTCTCCATTTTGTTGGAGTGTAATGAAGCAATCTCCTCTAAATCAGAGACCCTTTCTTCTAACTCAGTGTACCTTGCAGTAATTTGCTTGATCTCTTCAGTTATGTTATCTAGACCCTTTTGCAAATTATCCATTTTAGGGATAAAAATTGATGAGATCTGCTGCACGATGTAATGAGACTCTTTATCTACACTAGGACTTTCTGTTAAAGTACTTATAGATTCATTTAATCCTTCTGAGGGCCTCCTCTGTTTTTTATCATTGTTTTTTACTTTGGGCGGCATTTTGTTAGGGCCTAGAAATTTATCCATAAGCAGATCTTTCACTAGAAATATTTTTAACGTCAATATTGCACAAACCAGCACACAGATTTACACAGTATCATCATTCATTACCCTTAAATATACAGAATAACTTTTAATACCCGTGCAAACCCTCAGGGGTGAAGAGAAACTAATATGTTTGCATATAAAAGAGAGAATATCAATCTGAAATAATAAATGCAACTATAGTCAAATCACTGTTAGATAGGATATTAACTTGACCTTTTCCTCACAGTTACAACATTGCTTTTCATACCCCCTATAATACAAACATAAGCATATCTGCAACGTTATTATGCCAACAGCACCAGTTGTAGTTTCCTCAATTTGCTTCAAAAGTTAAGCACACTTGATACAGTCTTTTCCTGCTCTTACCACCCCGCTTAAAATCTCTGTATATCTATTGTCCAGACAAATCTTCTTTCTGTTTGTAGAAAGCAAAAGTCCCCATAAGAGAAGTCTTACAACTTTGCTGGTATAAACAGGGGTGTAGAGGAAAAAAAAAAAGAAGAAGAGAAAACAAAAAAAACCAGGAGCAAGCCAGGGGGAAACCAGGTGCAGCCAAAGTTAAAAGCAAGGAATGTTGCTCTTTAAATCCAAATTCAGCATGTACTCCGTCACAGGTGTTAATTATCTACCTTCTCCTTGTATGTTTCTTTTCCTTCTTAGGCTATTATTTTAGCACTTCTAGCATTTATGCATTAATATAGTGCCCACTGACACCTTAAAGAGAAAGCTAATAGCCTTACAGCAGCGTATTTTTAGGACTGCCAAGCAAAGAAGAAAAAATGGACTATGCTTTAACTTCAGCACTATGTAAATGAATAAAGGTCCATTCAACAAAGTTTTTCTATAGACTTGCCAAGCAAAAAAAAAAAAAAAATACTTTGTACAAGTTTCCAGTTGGAGACGTTATGTCTCTTTTACTCACAGTACCAAGCTTCAGATCTAGGCCTCTTTACGTAGTCCTTTTGTTAGCCCTTATAGGGTTTTTCTGGTCCGGTAACGTGTTTGCTGTTTCTGAATCCTTTAGCCGGCTTTACTGCTGCTTCAAAACCGCTGGATATCTTAGTTGCCTGCCTCCCTCACGCAACATCGGTGGGAGAGAGGGGCTATACAGCTTCCCGGATCACAGCGCTTTTCTTGTCCCGCTCTCTTAGGGCTACTCCACACTCGGCACTGTGTGACTTGCGGCGAGCCTCGGTCTTTGGCCCTATAATCACTCCAGGACTCGGGGTTGCGGCGCGGTCAGACCCCGCCAATGATTCTGGAGGTTGAGCTCACTGCCTAACGCGTACACGTCCTGCGTCTAGGCTCCTCCCCGGAAGTCACCGCTGCTCTTTTAACTCATACACCACCTCTGAGGCTGCGTACTGCAATCCGCCCGATCCTATACAATCGCGCTGATTGATACCCCTGCTAGCGGCCAATTGGCTACAAATCTGCAGGGGGCGGTATTGCACAAGCAGTTCACAAGAACTACTTGTGCAATGCTGAATACAGACAGCGTGTGCTATCCCCATTCAGCGATGTCTGCCAGACTTTAATAAATTGACCCCAAGACTTTTGTTTTACTATGGTTGCAAGATTTTTTTTTATAATTAATCTATTACGTGTGCCTAAGCTTGACAATGGGGGATATCTATCAAGCCGTCAACCACAAATACGCTGGAATTCCGCAGCGTAATTGTGTAGAGCTTGATCAGACCTAGTTATCAAAGCCTACAGACCGGCAAAATTTGAAATCTGTGACGTAACATACGATCCGCCAGTCTCATTCCGACACAGATCAATGCTTACGTCATTGCAGATGTTCCGAATACACATTCAGCACTATTTGATACTTTTTAAAAGTTAGCAAATAGTTAACAGGTACGCTCGCGGCTATTCCAGCCCAGCATACCTGGTTTTCAATCTGCCACCTTGGAGGCCGTGGATGCCATAGGAATCAATGGGAGTCTGAAAGCAGTGAAAGCTTAAGTTCGATGCTGCCAGATATCCCATTGATTTCTATGGTAGAAAACCAGTTACGTTTACACCTAACAACCTAACATAAGCCCTGAGTCTAAACACCCCTAATCTGCTGCCCCAACATTGCCGCCACCTACAAAATGTTATTAACCCCTATCCCCCTGCTCCCCGACTGCGCCACCACCAAAATAAATGTATTAACCCTATACCACCGCTCCCAGACCCCATCGCCACTAAATAAACGTATTAACCCCTAAACCTCTGGCCTCCCACATCAATACCACTAACTAAACATATTAACCCCTAAACCGCCAGCCCACCACATCGCCATAAACTAAATTAAGCTATTAACCCCTAAACCTAACAACCCCCTAACTTTAAAATAAAATTACCACATCCCTATCTTAAAATAAATTTAAACTTACCTGTAAAATTAAAATAAACTATTTTTAAACTATTAATCAACCTACCCTAGCTTTTATACTACACTTAAATCACTTAAAACTACCAATTAAATTAAGTAAATTACATATTTAAAAAGCCCTAACCCTACTCAAATTATTTAAATCTACTATTTAACCTTATTAAAAATGACTAAATTACAAAAAAAAAAAAGCTAAATTACAAAAAATGAAAAAACACTAAATTATGGGGGGAAAAAACACATTATCAAAAATCAAAAAGAATTACACCTAATCTTATAGCCCTATCAAAATAAAAAAGCCCCCCCAAAAAAATAAAAAAAAACCTAGCCTACACTAAACTACCAATGACCCTTAAAAGGGCCTTTTGTGGGGCATTGCACCAAAGAAATCAGCCTGTACCTGTAAAAAAAAATACAAACACCCCCCAACAGTAAAACCCACCACCCCCACAACCTACCCCCCTAAATAAAAACCCTATCGGCAAGAAGTCCTCATCCGGTCGGCCTCTTCCATCTTCATCCAGCTGGCGAAGTCTTCATCCAGACGACATCTTCTATCTTCATCCATCCGGCACGGAGCGGGTCCATCCTGAAGACATCCAGCGTGGAGCTCCTCTTCAATACGGTCGCCGCCGTAAACTGGAACTTGAATGCAAGTGATGTCATCCAAGATGGCGTCCAATCAGCCAATAGAATTAGAGCTGCTAAAATCCTATTGGCTGTATCAGCCAATAGGATTTAAGCAGCTCTCATCCTATTGGCTGTTCTAATCAGATAGATGATGCCATCTGGATGAAGACTTCGCCAGCTGGATGAAGATGGAAGAGGCCGCCCGGATGAAGACCTTGCCGTCCGGATGAAGACTTCTTGCCAGCTGGATGGATCCTTCAAGCGGAACTTCAAGAACTGTAAGTATATCGTCGGGGGTTAGTGTTAGGCTTATTTAAGGGGTTTTTGGGTGGGTTTTATTTTTAGAGTAGGGTCTGGGCAGTAAAAGAGCTAAATGTCCTTTTAAGGGCAATGCCCATAAAAATGCCCTTTTCAGAGCAATGGGAAGCTTGGTTATTTTAGATGGGGTTTTTAATTGGGGGGTTGGTTGTGGGGCTGGTGGGTTTTACAGTTGGGGGGTATTTTTTTTTTTACAGGTAAAAGAGCTGATTTCTTTGGGGCAATGTCCCACAAAAGGCCCTTTTAAGGCCATTGGTAGTTTAGTGTAGGCTAGGGTTTTCTTTATTTTGGGGAGCTTTTTATTTTCATAGGGCTATTAGATTAAGTGTAATTCTTTTTTATTTTTGATAATGTATTTTCCCCCCCGTAATTTAGTGTTTTTTTATTTTTTGTAATTTAGCAGGGGTTTTTTTTTTTTTGTAATTTAGTCATTTTTAATAAGGTTAAATAGTAGATTTAAATCATTTGAGTAGGGTTAGGGCTTTTTTAATATGTAATTTAGTTAATTTAATTGGTAGTTTAATTTAAGTGTAGTATAATAGTTAGGGTAGGTTAATTAATAGTTTAAAAATAGTTTATTTTAATTCTACAGGTAAGTTTATTATTTAAGCTTTTTTATTGAGGTTATAACAAGAATTAAATAACATATTCATCCATTTACAAAGATGGCTTACTTCTGGGAAACATATCCCTGTAATATAAACATATTCATAAAGCAAGGAAGTAGCGAGTCTTGAGTTATATGCCAAATGCCTTTGGGGGTAGACATAAACAATAGCCATGAAAAGTACATCCATGACTCACATTCATAACCCCCTCATGGAAAGGCAGATAATAACAACTTACAAAAGATATATGAAATCGTTATAATTAGCCAAATAAAGCAGGGATGTCAGTAATAGAATATGTGTTTATGCATAAAATAATGGAACCTCAGTTTTATAGTTTATGTCAGATATATGGGGCCCACACCTTACTGTGTAGAGAATTTATAGGTTTATCTGTTCAAATAGGATAGAAGCAGGTGTGGGGTAGTGTTTTATTTGGGTTTGTCTGACCAGGATGGTCTAGAAAAGAGAGGAAAGAGTTCAGCAGACTAAAGCCACTCATATTAGAAAAAAGGGAGATAGAAAGGGATGGGAAGAAAGGGGCGAGGGGCGGAGCTAACTAGGGTGCCTATTTAGTGGTGGGGACTGGGCTGTGGGGAGCTTGTTTACTGATTACTTATTTATCAATTAAATTATGCATAGAGAGGAATATTAGTAAATGTATAATGCAAGAATTTACTGCATGAGCCCCTCTTCTGGGTTAAATGCCAGCTTTAGGCGATGTGGGTAAAAGGGAAGTGAGTATGACCCGCAGGTCACAGGTACCTGCGGGAAAGGGAGAAGAGGGGCTCAGCGGGGACCAGTATTGTAGGTACAGCTAAATTCCTGCATAGGGGGCATATTTAATCAGAGGTCTAATTATTATACGTCCTTTAATGAGTTCCCTGTAAGTAGAAATAGAGGTTCCCCGAGCAAGAAAGTTTTAGCTCAGGAAAGGTCACTAACATTTAAAACTCCTATTAATGCTGAGAGAAAAAGGGGAGATAAGTCAGAGCTCATATCTCTTTCCCAGTAGGCAATATACAAGTAAAACAGGCCGGACTGTAATAAGATGGCCAGAAAACATTCTGAGGAAAAATTTGTTCATATCCTTATCTTCATATAATAACACATTTATACGGCTACAGGCCTATATGATGAAGAGTTTAAAAACAACAGAGGAATAAGAACCAAATATATAAACAGAGCTTCTCTTTTGTAGTCAGAATATCTCTTAGACCTATAAGGGGACTGGGCTGAACTATTGTGAATATGGAACTTTAAGTTACACCTATATATGGATGAGAGGTCTTGAAATTATTGGGCTATTCACTAGGCTGAAGGGAGTGTAATTAGAGACATCAGGCTATAAAGATTAATGCTGAGTAACTAATGCTGCTAGGAACAAATTGGGCTGACTATAGGGGTAAGGTCCCTTTCTTCAGACTCTAGATGAGTGAGATCAAGGGTAATATTAAGAATAATGTGTAGTGAGTCTTTCTACTCCTGTATGGGGGATAAAGAGAGCACCTCTGTAAACATTTAAAGTGGGAGCAACAAGTGGGTTAATCAACATAACAGCCAAAAATGTAGTACATTTTCACCATCATATATATAAATACAGAATGCCAATCAGGGTTTCTAACATACTGTTGTCATACTACTGGCCTTTCCTGTTAGTAGAGAATGTATAATTGTTAAAGAAGAAGTAGGTGAGCTTAGATGGAATATGTAAGACATATATCAGAATATAAACATATTAAACACTTACTCAATTTTAGTATAAGTAGACAACCCTAAGTAACGTTAGAGATATATGATGGTTAAACTAGAATAGGCATTGAGTTCCAATGTGCTAAGTATATACAGTAGAAAAAAACTGGGAACGTTAGACGATGTACATAAAGTCTCATGTTTGGAGGCTCATGAATCTATCTCTGAGTGTGTTCTCGCCACTATCCCACTCCTGACCTGGTTAAATATGTGTAGTCTCGAAGCCCACCTGAGTTGAGGCAAATGGTCAGGAGGAGGTCTCGGGAGGGCTTCGTTGCAGAACAGTCCCGAAACACACATGGTCTGAGTTCCTCCATGTTGCAGCTGTGTCCATAGGCCGTGTGGATTCTCAGCCGCTCCGAGTTCCCCACACAGGAGCCGGCCGCATCCCCCGCACAGGCAACCCAGGGCAGCGGGACAAACACTGACTCGCCAGCTAAAGTAAAGGTGAGATCGGGAGGACGATTAGGGGTCTGGAGTGTCGGAGGAGGCCGTAGCGGAGGAGGTACTAGCTGAGCGGGATTCCCCCTCTGTAAGAGAGAACTGGGTCTGGTAGTAAGAAGGTCCCTGCTTTGTTTCGTGGGTGAGGCAGGTTTCTGTGTTATTTGTGACACATCCCTCCAGGTTGGTCTGTCGCAAGTATTCTCTGTTGTGAGGGTCGGGGAAGACTCATCGGTTTGAGGTTCCACGTGGTTCTTGGCGGCCTCCTCCTCTTCTGCTATATTGGTGGTGTCAGTGTCTCCCTTTGTGAAAGGTGCTCTGACTAATATTATAAGGTCCGCAAAGTAGCTATCCATCTTCAATCCCAGATCTCGTAGCAGTAACTGGATCAGTGAATCCTGTTCCTCCATGATATAAGAGAGAGATCCCTATCATACAGTGTTGTCAGATAGTCGTGGCGTTTATTTTTATCTTTCTTGTTGCCTCCACTCCTCTCCCTCAAGCAGCGTTTAAGCGTAGTTGTAGGTTGGAAGAAGGGAGGGGGTCCGCCGCTCTGATCTCCGGGTATGGTGAAGTGTGCTTCAGCAGAGCAATGAGGGCTATGTATTGTTTCCCGGGATCAGGGCCGCATCATACAGAAGTGTATTGTTGTAGCTCCCGCTTAACCCAGCTGTGTAATCTTGGTATCTCTGGAGTCAGTAGTGTTTGTAGATAAAGCTGAATGGACTCAAGATGTCAGATTACATATATATTTGTAGTAAAGTTAGAGTTAGTAAAAATGTGAGCGGGAGCTCTAAAAAACATGTCTATTCCCCTCCAAGGCTGACTCCGCCCCCCCTCTACAGGTAAGTTTAAAAAAATTTTAAGATAGGGATGTGGTAATTTTAATTTAAAGTTAGGGGGTTGTTAGGTTTATGGGTTAATAGCTTAATTTAGTTTATGGCGATGTGGGGGGCTGGAGGTTTAGGGGTTAATAGGTTTAGTTAGTGGTAGTGATGTGGGAGGCCAGAGGTTTAGGGGTTAATATGTTTATTTAGTGGCGGCGGGGTCTGTGAGCGGCGGGATAGGGGTTAATACATTTATTTAGGTGGGGGCGGGGTTCGGGAGCGGTGGGATAGGGGTTAATACATTTATTTAGGTGGCAGCCGGGTCCGGGAGCGGCAGGATAGGGGTTAATATATTTATTTAGGTGGTGGCGGGGTCCGGGAGCTGGGGGATAGGGGTTAAATATTTTAGTATAGTTGTGGCGTTTAGTGACAGGGTATAAATAAAGTTGGTAAAAAGCCGAAAAGACGCGAGACCGATGACTGTTAGTTAACAACAGTCCGATGCTCATTGCCGGCTTTTTTTATAAATATGGAGATCGTATTCAGATCCGCGGCCGCAATGTTAGGCAATGTTAGGCGAGCGTATTGGTGCCGTTGAATTCAAGAAAATTGACGGCTTAATAGATATCGCCCAATGTTTATCATTGTTATGCTGAAAAATTTTGTTTCTACAAGTACAAAATATGAGAAAAGTCTTACGAAATGTATAAGTAAATATTTAGAGAAGAAAATATGTTTTGGACATGGGAAATATTTGTTCTTTAATATCTAAGCTTTATATATATACTGTGTGTATATATTAATATATTATTGTGTTTGCAATAAATAAAGCACTGATCTGGTGATCTTTAAATGTACCTGGTATGAAAAAAGAAAAAAAAAAATATAAAATTTTATTACCTTGTTATGAAAGGGTTCCTTTAATATTTCATTCTCAAAATTATTAACTGACAGTATTGTCAAGTGGCATGATCAGTTCAGCTGCAACCTTTCTCCCATGGTGACAGGGAACACAGTTTTACCCTCTTCAACAGCACCAACAATTCCTTCGCACTCAGTCTATAGTCAGGAATCCTATAGGCAGCATATATAAAAATAGAAATGATATTGTAAATTTGTTAAAAACATGGAATCTACATAACAGAGAGACTAAGACATACACAATGAAGAATGTGGCAAATGGCAAATAAGATTAAAAAAAATTCGATACACATTGCAGACTCCATGGAGACATTATTATTATTACACCAGCCTAGCAGTTTAAGGAAATAGCTCCTTAGCATTTAAAAGACTACTTTTGCAGAAAAAAAATATTATGTCCTTCTTGTAGTGTGCCCTAATTAACCCCCTTCCAGAAAGGACTCTATTTCATTGCATAGGCTTTTGTTATAGCACAAAAATGATCATTATTATTATTATACGTTATTTATGAAGCACCAACATATTCTGCAGCGCTGTCCATGGATACAATTTATTTAAATAAAAAATAATATAAAACTTGTAAGAGATGGGACAAAATTTACAAACACATACAGGAGGAATTGAGGGCCCTATTCCCGTGGGAACTTACAATCTAGAAGGTAGGAGGTTGAGAAACAGGAGGTGAGGACTGCAAGATTGAGAAAGATTTTAATGCAGAATTAGAGGTAAGAAAAATTAGGTAAGAAAAATTAATGTATTTTTGAGCTGGGTGGTAGGCTTCTCTGAACAGAAAAGTCTTCAGAGAGCATTTAAAGGAAGAAAGATTAGGGCAAATCCTGACAGCACGAGGGCGAGTGTTCCAGAGGGTAGGCGCTGCATGACAGAAGTCCTGCAGTCCAGAATGAGAAGAGGTGATAGTCGCAGATGCAAGGAGCAGGTCATTGTTGGATCTTAGTGGGTGGGCTGGAGTATACTTGTTGATTAGAGAGGATAGGTAGAGGGGAGTGGTGATGGTGAGCGCTTTGTATGCAAGGGTGAGAATTTTGAATTTAATTCTGCTGTGAATGGGGAGCCAATCAAGGGACTCGCAGAGAGGTGCAGCAGATACAGAGCGACGGGAAAGGTGGATCAGCCTGGCAGAGGCATTTATGATGGATTGAAGGGGGAAGAGGCAGGAAAGAGGAAGTCCAGTAAGTAGGTTATTGCAGTAGTGAAGTCAGGAAATAACAAGGGAGTGGATTATCTGCTTTGTGGTGTTAGCGCACAGAAAAGGTTGACTCTTGGAAATATTGCATAGATGGTTGTGGCAGGATGTAGAAAGCGATTGGATATGGGGGACAAAGAATAGATTTGAGTCAAGTGTAACTCCGAGGCAGCAGACTTGGGGCGATGGGGAAATGGTGATGCCGTCACCAGGGATAGAGAAGTCACAAGTCGGCGTAGAGCTTGAGGGGGGATAAGAAGAAGCTCAGTCTTGGACATGTTAATTTTTAGCTGGTGAGAGGCTATCCAGGAAGAAATACCAGATAAGCAGTCGCTGACATGAGAAAGGACAGAGGGAGAGAGAGCAGGGGTTTAGAGGTAGATCTGGGTGTCATCAGCATAGAGGTGATGTTTGAAGCCATAACTGTTGATAAGTTTACCGAGCGAAGAAGTATAAATGGAGAAGAGTAGAGGATCCAGAACAGATCCTTGAGGCTCTCCAACAGACAGAGGCATTGGAGAGGAGTCGCCGGCAAACGACACATTAAAAGACCTGTGGGAAAGATAGGAGTGAAACCAGGAAAGAGCAGTGTCACAGAGGCCAAAAAAGCTAAGGGTCTGTAGGAGGGGTGGTCAACTGTGTTGAAGGCAGCTGAGAGGTCAAGTAAGATGAGTATAGAGTAGTGGCCAATATTTTTAGCAGAGAGAAGATCGTTAGTAACCTTGGTAAGGGCAGTCTCAGTTAAGTGTTTGGGCAGAATCAGGATTGCAGGGGGTCAAGCAAGGAGTTCTACCTGTGTGTTCTATGTCAAGCAAGGAGTTGGCGTCAGGAAGTGGGTTAGGCAATTGTAGACTAGTTTTTCAAGGAGTTTTGATGTTAGTGGAAGCAGTGATATGGGGCGGTAGCTTTTAGGAGAATTAGGGTTGAGGGATGGTTTTTTGAGTATGGGAGTGACTTTTGCATGTTTGAAAGAAGATGGGAATGAGCTGCTAGAGAGAGATAGGTTGAACATGTGGGTAAGAGCAGGAGTAAGGGTGGAAGATACGGAGGGTATTAGATGGGAAGCGATAGGGTTGAGCAGGCAGTTAGTGAGGCATGAGGAAGATAGTAAGGAAGAAACTTCAATCTCAGTGGCTGGATGGAAGATGCAGAGGGTGTCAGAGGGAGTAGCTGGGCCTGTTGATGGAATATTGCAGGTTGGTGTTGGGATGTAGCTTCGGATAGTACATGTTTTGTTTAAAAAGTAGTCTGCCAGGTCTTGAGCACTAAAGACGGACAGGGGGTGGAGCAGGTGGGTAGAGGAGAGAGTTAAAGGTGGAAAAGAGTTGTTTAGGGTTTGAGGAAAGAGTAGATATGAGAGAAGAGAAGTAGGTTTGCTTGGCTAAGTAAAGGGCAGAAGTGTATGAACAAAGAATAAACTTATAGTGTATAAAATCAGGTTTAGAGTGAGTTTTCCTCCAGACACGCTCAGCAGTACGGGAGAATTTTTGCAAATAGCATGTTTGCTGAGAGTGCCAGGGCTGTAACTAACGCGTGATGTTCTGCGCAGTTGGGGAGGGGCAAGTGATCATGCATTGAGCTGCTGAATATATTTCATTCTCTTTTTGGTAAAGTTTTTTTTCTATAAAGAATGTACATGTTTCTACAGGAGACTCTTACCTTCTCTCTCAATTGCTAGTTTGCATTCCAGAAATGAAGCAAAGCCATTCTACATTGTATCCTTATAAAAGGAAATCTTAAATCATTTTATATAACAACATATTACATCTAACCTAGTCCCTGCATAAAATGCCTTGCATCCTATATAATTATTTTTATATAATTCATCATTGAGAAAGACTACACACATTGAGACAAGTTGGAATCAATTGCTAAGAGGCCCCAGCTCACCACAAGCGTTTACTATACCACTGGGCATAAACACAGTGTTCAATCAAAGGACAGGGGGGGTAGAGTAATAAGACAAAACTTAGCAACTGAACTCTCTAATACTTTAATCAGCTCCTACAAAACAAAGCAACAATTACGAACTAGAAAGTAACTAAGTTTGAATAAAAAACTAACCTTTATAAAAGTTTAGTCTCACTATCCAAATGATTATAAGCTTGCATAAGTTACTTAAATGCAGATCTTCTGATAGCAGAGGAATCCAGGATTAAGTTAAACTAAGTCAATCAGTCCAGGTCAAGGCGTCACAGAGAAAAGCAGCACAAAATCATTAAACAAATGGAGTCCACAAACCAGCTAAAGTCATTAACCAGGTAAGTCCAAACAAATGGTTAAACAGAAGCATAGTCATGGAAAAACTAAGTCAAACCAGTATATCTAAATAGTAATTGCCAGAGTAGAGGAATTAACTTTATACACAAGAACCACGTGCTGAAAACAGAAAGCTTATAAAGACTACTACATTTAGGGCCTAATTGATCTTCTAGGCCTCCTTAAAGGTACAGTATGCCTTGCTGCAGCAGGAACAGAAATCACTCTCTTAGCCAAGTGCCTTTTATGACAAGCATATAGGAAAGATGTAGAACAATTAACCAAAACACTGGTAGAAAGAATGTGCTTAAGAAAATCAGCGGCACTAAATAGTGACATTACAATACTAAAATATTGTAATGCATTAGAACATTTATTGCAAGACTATTATGTACCTTTGAATGTAATATCTAAAAACTTTTAATTAAGGGATTATTTATTTCTACAATCTTTTATACATTTGTAAAAAAAAAAAAAAATTACTTTTGGGGGGGGTTTTTTGTTTGTTTTTTGCTTTTTGGTGAAGCTACAAGCTCCTGTAAATAGATTGTTATCTAATGAGGCAGAAACAAAAGTCTGTTTTTTCTTTTTAAGTGCACAGTACACTTTCAATGTCTACAGTAAATTAATAGAAAGGGCATTACAAAGGTCATATGTTAGTTCTTTACTAATGTCATGTTAGCATTGGAACTAAGACATTAGTGGCTGAACAGAAATAGGTATGTTTCCTTGGAAACTGTCCCAAGAGAACAAAACTTTATAAACAACTGTATTTGACATTGATTGTAAAGTTTCAGAAGCTTACATTAAGTGAAGTAGAAAGAAAGGAATGTGTTTACCCTGATGTTTGATTAAGTAAAATGCCTTTCTATTGAAGAACATAAGAGGAAAAACATAACATCATGCCGTACAGACATATAAAAAAAATAGGGATAATGCGTCAAGCGACAGGAAGCCAAGAATAAATATAGAAAACCAATTGCTAACAAAATAAATGACATATTGAACTTGCAGAAGGATACACATCGGAAATGTTTATTTGTTCTTTTACATAACAACTATTTTTTTCATTTAAAGACCCTTATAGTGAGATGCTGAATTAAAGGTCAGCGCATGTGTTTTGCTTCAAAAGAAATAAAAGGATAGTTGATTCCAGCATTTAAAAAAAATAAAAATTGAATAACGTTATTTTTTTAAATTAAAGCACAATTCCTTTGTTATCTGTTTACCACAAACTCCCAGCAGGCAATATATATTTCCAGTCTTTTCTATATGTTACTATTCTTTAAAGGAAATTAATAATTGCTCATCGCCTTCGAATCTTCTGCAATATGTTAAGCCCAGTAATGAATTAACACTGTTCATTTGAAGATATTTGTTTTCCAATTTCTTCTTAACCAGTCTTACGTTAAAGGTAATTTATAGTTATTTCATAAATATGCTTTAAAATGTAAATACTAAAAACTTATAATGGGGGCAATTCCAAACCCTTAGAAAAGTTAATCTTATAATTTTATTTTTACAAAATTCACTATCAAAGTCTATGGAGATTTTTGTTTAGATAAACCATTTTTAAAGGATTGAAAACATCCCAAAACTCTCACTGACTCAGAAATTAAATGAAGAAAGAGCAATAAGTTATGAAAGTAATCCTGGCTATTCATGATGAATGGTTAATCTTGTTAACCAATCATGACTGTTTTAAATTATAAAAATAAAGGATGAACCCTTAGCAAAACTAAAACACAGAAAGGAAATTGAAGGAAGAGGGCCTGTTGCTAAGGGAAGAGATAAGTGCAGGCTTCCCCAGTCTCTCTCAACTGCACATGTGCAGAGTTCATAATATGGGGCGAATTATCAAGCTCCGAATGGAGCGTATGCTGTCCACATTCAGTGATGTCTGGCGGACATGATATGCTACAGCAGGGGTGGGCAAGAGGTAGATCGTGGTCTACCAGTGGACCGCAAGTGAATTTTGAGGTGACCTCCTGGAAGATTTCAAAAGTCTGCATAATAAGAGAAACATTTCTCACACATCTAGATTTTGAGTGAAGAGCCTGGCCAACGTAGATGTATGAGAAATGTTTCTCATATGCAGACTTTTGAAATCGGCTATAAGTCTATGACGACGGTATGTGTACTTCAGCATGTTCAACGTGGATGTAGCTGAACTCGCTGCCCCAGCTTTGGTTACTGCCTGTCCCAAACTCTCCTACTTTTTGTCTCAAGAGCAGTCAGCCCATAGTACAGACTCTTCATGCACCAGGCTGAGATGCTGCAAGGTATCCCTGGGTTTGGCAGTTCCAGGTCCTGTTCTGTCTAATATTCTGCTGCTACTTTCTAGTTCTACAAACAAACCTAAGTTACCAGAGGGCGCTACATAGGGTGGTGTGGATAACAAATGATCAACTACAAACAATGCTCAACAATAATAACAAAAAAGAAAAAAGAATGGAACTGGGAACCTCATTAATTACGTGTATTCTACTTCCAGCGATAAATGTCCATCACTTTCCTTGAAACAGTTCGAATATGAGGTCCGAATATGGAGTATTACAATGTGGTCTCCAAACTGTCCACCCTCAGGATGAACTCCACTCCGGCTGCACTCTTCAAGCTAATCACAGCAAGGAATTAGGAAAATCTGTATCTAGGAAAGAAAGAGGCGCACATGTGTGTATCGATATCGGCAAGTGTGCACAAACTGCTGATGTTCTTTGCACAGGGTACTCACAATACGTCTAAGCACACCAGTGTGCTTGTGGAAGCAGGCTGGTAATCAGAGCTGACCAGCTGGCTCACTCCGGTGTTGCAACTCTCCTCGATATGGCAAGGTTCTGATAGTGGCTTGCTTGAAAATTAAGCTTTCTGGAGACAAGTTCCGTGATGTAATATACACTTTTATTTAGAGGTGTCACAAATACACCTTAAAACATCCAGATTTAAAAACAAGCAAGGTTAAAAACAATCTGTACATACTGTTTTTAACCTTGCTTGTTTTTAAATCTGGATGTTTTAAGGTGTATTTGTGACACCTCTAAATAAAAGTGTATATTACATCACGGAACTTGTCTCCAGAAAGCTTAATTTTCAAGCAAGCCACTACCAGAACCTTGCCATATCGAGGAGAGTTGCAACACCAGAGTGAGCCAGCTGGTCAGCTCTGATTACCAGCCTGCTTCCAAAAGCACACTGGTGTGCTTAGACGTATTGTGAGTACCCTGTGCAAAGAACATCAGCAGTTTGTGCACACTTGCCGATATTGATACACACATGTGCGCCTCTTTCTTTCCTAGATACTTTCTAGTTCTGTCCTCTGTTACTTGTCACCAGGCTCTGCTGGGTAAATGGTCTGGTGTTGTTTTATTTCCCAGGGTCTGTTACTCCCCTCAGGTTCTTTTAATTACTCTGTACCAGGCTTTGATGCTGCTTTCTCATACTTTCTCTGACATACTAATATTAGCTATACTCTGTGCTAGTATCTGCCGTTTTTTGTCCCCAGAATTTGTTGTCACCAAATTGTGCAGGTCCGTGCTGTTGCTGCTATACCAGTCTCTGGTTGCTGTGTAAGGCGGTACAGAGCCTTCAGCTAGTAGCAGCCAACAGGACCTGCCCCCTAATCCATAGTCTTTCTATGATTGGCTGAGAATAGTTTATTGTCATCATTGTACCTGAGCTGTGTGTTTCCCATGTGTTCCAGGCTTGACTACTCCACTAGCCCTAGAATCGAGCCTTCTTAATTGTGAGACTACTTATTCATACGCAGGTGTGGTACACAGATAAGGTTGTTTGATGGTTCCAGCATGACGTAAAGAGAGAGCTCTCACAGTAAGTAAAGAGCGCGGCTGATTTTTAAAGCTGTATTATTTGTGACAAAAATACAATTTTCAGCCAGCAGGTCCTATTTGAGGCAAAAATGCAATTTTCAGCCAGCAGGTCCTATTTTTTTAAATATACAATTTTCAGCCACCGACTGGTGTTTTTTTTTTTTTTTTTTTAGTTAGGTGACCTTGTCTTACAAAAGTCTGCCCACACCTGTGTAACAGCTTATCATGTCCGCCAAACTTTAATAAATTGACTCCCAAGACTTATACGATCGGGCTGGTTGACACCCCCTGCTAGCAGCCGATTGTTTGACAATCTGCAGAGGGTGGTATTGCACAAGCAGTTCACAAGAACTGCTTGTGCAATGATAAATGCAGACAGCATTGTCCCTTGTCCCTGAAGGTAGTAGAATATCTGCTGTAGTAGATGTATTACAAGCTATTCTCCCTATGTACAAGTATTGTCAGTTTCTATGCACTGCATACCCTGCTTACTAGATACGGGGGTGTTTAGAGCCTTTTACTGAAGAAACTGACTTAGGCCTCAACGCTCCGGATCGGTTTCCAAAGATGATATTCCCAATAATATAATATCATCTGAATCAGCTTGATTTGTAGACTTTTATTATCGTGTGTGAAAGTTCGATGGTCCTCTTAGCCCCTGATAAAAGGCAGATTATCTGTGATTCCCTTGGAGCAACTGATATATGATATTGTGACCATTCAAGGTGCTGCCCAGAGACACGCCCCCTTAAGTATACTAAGTTGCTAACTGTATTACATATATCCTAGAAGATAGATTAATAGTAACACTCATGTCAGCGTGAACCGATAGTATCTTGTATTGCAAATATTGGCGTGGAATTAAAAAAGGATACAACAACCAAACCGCAAACTTCCATCTTATAAGATATCTAATTTTCAAGGTGAATAGTCAAAAAATATATAATCACTCAGCCTGATATGTATACAGAGTGCAAATGTACATATGGGGCGGTTGTTAGGTGAATATCGTCAAGTATTTTACAAAATTTATCTTAAGTTGTGCTAAGATTAAATACCTTTCTTTGAAAGATTTAAAGGTACAAACTAGCAACCAATCTAAACACTGACTGAAAGTTATGAACGCTATTCACCACCCTGTCTGTCTGCCAGGAATGTGGTGATTGTACTAGTAGGAGTATGTACTATCTTTAAGCTAACAACTGACTTGAGAAATGTGAATGCTATCCACTACCTTAGCTTTCTGCTGAGAATGTGGTGATTGCACTATACGAAATCTGTACTTAATGAAACTAACAACAATATCAACTGGTACAGAGCAAGTTAAAAAAAAGCAAATGTCCCCTAACGCAGTCGCGTTTCACTTTAGCTTCCTCAGAGGGGTGCGCGGAGCTGTATACTGATCCTATTTAAGATGCTTGTAGTCCCTCCCATTGGTTATGATTGGGTCTCCGTATTACAAGAGGAGTGTCATTATTGTTTACTGGAATTTGCGTTATGAACATGTGACTATTTGCTAGCCAACCAAAGTTTGTTTATATTTTGCCAAGGTAACCAGGTACTTTTATATCCTGGACATGTGATTATCAGGTAGCCAACCATTGGTTTGTTTGTATTTTGCCTTAGTTACCAATTGATTATTTACATTAATTAGTATATGTATCTGAGATCATGGTAATATTATTTGCTTTAACATCATTGCATAATGTACGGTTGTACATGCTGTAAATATGCGTAATGAGTTTGCTGATTTTTGTTTAAAATTAAAAACTTTTTATTGAGTCATCAATACTGATTGTATAGTAAATTTTACATACTCCTACTAGTACAATCACCACATTCCTGGCAGACAGCCAGGGTGGTGAATAGCGTTCATAATTTTAAGTCAATGGGTGGTAATTAATCTTGGCACAACTTAAGACAAATCTTATAAAATACTTGACAATATTCACCTAACAACTGCCCCTTATTATTTTACTAATCCAGGTTATATTTAATTTAATAAATCCCTGCAAAACCATAGTGTATGTACATTCGCACTGTGTATACATATCAAGCTGAGTGATTATATATTTATTCACTATTCACCTTGAAAATAAGATATTTTCTAATCTGCAAGTTGCGGTTTGGTTGTTGTATCCTTTTTTAATTCCATGCCAATATTTACAATACAAGATACTATTGGTTGACGCTGACAAGTGTTACTATTAATCTATCTTCTAGGATATATGTAATACAGTTAGCAACTTAGTATACTTAAGATACAGTTATCCATCTACGTTTCACTCCAATATACACTATATTTTTCTATGTTATGCCAACACAACTGGTATTGCAGTGTTTTCAATGTATGTTCGGGCAGCCTATACTGCACTCTTTTTCGTGGTGTCCTTGTTAATACTACAAAAAAAAAGTTACATTTTATACTCATAATTGGTAACATTTGTTACGCTGTTTCTTTGGACTTTTAGTTTGTGCTCAGAGGCATTTCTTTTTTTCTAGTAAAAAATGAAAAAAAGAGATAGCGGTGCACAGGATAGCACTATAGAATAATATTTATTTATTAAGCAATAGGATAAAACAAATATTGAACCATAAAATGGCTTGCAAGCAGGAAAAGAAAGGTATTACGTGTTTCGGCGTTGTGCCGTCATCAGATACCTACATATGTCTTACAATTGTTACCTTATAAATTTATATGCTTCATATTGATTGGATTTCTCCAGATTATCACCTGTGATTACACCCCCTCCCCCATTTTAACCCTTAGGTAATATTTTACTAGTGTAACTAAACGTGCCTATACACAATAATAAGCCCTTATTAAAAGGCCAGTATATAGTATAACATTTGTTGTTTCTGCGGTACTATGTTAACTAGATAATCTAATACTTAGGCAACTTATTCATTAAACTTTATTCTATAATTCTATATTCAAAAAAATTCACTGTTGCTCCAATTATTAGACATTAGTTACCAAGTTGTGCTTTCTCGTACATATCACTTGCTAGCTAATTAACCAACTATTAGTCATTCTAGTGTAAAGGACCCATTTTAATTACTCTTATTCCTTACAAACATATATAATTATACAATCGTCCACTATATAAAACAATTCAGAGATAGTTCATTTATTTCTACCCAAGGTCTCTTTTGTGGCTCTATATGGACCATCTTGGGTACTGTCACAGAGGTGATTGTATATTCTTTTAATATATATATATATTATACCTGGGATGGAGGAGGTTAGTACTTTTGATTTTGATTTTGATTTTTATTTTCATTCATATTTTCCAATTACTTCCAGACATTAATAATGTCTGCTTCCGTATTGAATCCGTATGGTAATCTGGAGTGCATGGTAAAAATCCAGAAGGCTTCCCTTCTGGATAAAAGTTTCTCCAGATTTCCACCCCTCACTGGGGTCCTGACTTTCTCTATAATTAACCATGCAAATGTGGTAACATTACCTTTGTGTTTCACTATGAAATGCTCCGCAAAGGCAGAACAGGGATCCGATGTGGAAATATCATTCAGGTGTTCCCTGATCCTCACCCTGGCTTCCCTAGTGGTCATGCCAATGTACTGCATTTTACATTCAGTACACTGTGCCAAATAAACCACATACTTGGTCCTGCAGTTGGTAAAATATATCACATCATAGACCCTCTGGGTGACATAGGAATGGAACTGCTTTGTAACCTGTGCATGGCTACAGGCCTTGCACGTGAAGTTGTTACATTTAAAGTGTCCTTTGCAGGATAGCCAATTCTTTTTATTCACACTTTTATCCCTTATCATACTAGGTGAGAGATAATTTCCCAAAGTACGATTTCTCCTAGGGATAAAACAACAGCCATCCTTAATGACATCAAAAAGATCATTGTCACCCTTTAAGATGGGCAGATGCTTTCTTACAATCTTTTTGATTTGTTCATACTGATTACTATAAGTAGTAATAAAGGATAATTTTTGACTGTCATGTTTTCTTCTCCTTATGTGTGTATCTGACAAAAAGTCCTTTCTATCAAGCATCTTTACCTGTGCTAAGGCATTGTCTATGATCTGACCTTTATAGCCCCTCTGAATGAATTTTTCTCTTAGAGCTAAACTTTCTCTAAGGAAAGTCTCATTCTTAGTACAGTTTCGTTTTAGTCTCACATACTCTCCCTTTATGATCCCAAAGCCTGTATGTTTGGGATGTAAACTCTTTGCATGTAGGATAGTATTTGACTGAAGTGGCTTCCTATATAACTCACTTTCAATCTGATTACTTTCAGGATTACCTCTAAGTAATACATCCAAATATGCAATTTCAGTCGAGTTTGTGGAGTATGTAAACTGGAGCCCCACTGTATTGTCATTTAAATAATCAACAAAAGCCTCAACCTCAGAGTGTGTACCTTTCCAA
Source organism: Bombina bombina (assembly GCF_027579735.1). Lineage (NCBI taxonomy): Eukaryota > Metazoa > Chordata > Amphibia > Anura > Bombinatoridae > Bombina > Bombina bombina. Next base: position 1,021,322,536 of record NC_069503.1, read on the forward strand.
ATAAAGATCAGGTAATCTATAAACCTGTGGTAAAAAGCTATATTGCTCCTAAATGGGTTACCATCTCCATAGACGTGGGACAGCTCCCACCAACCCATGAACAGGTTGGCGTACGAGGGGGCGAATTTCGCCCCCATGGCTGTCCCACGCCTCTGGAGATAGTACTCCCCATCAAAAAGAAAATAATTGTGGTTCAAAAGAAAACAGATAACTCTAATTAAATAATCCTTAAAAGGATCATCAAAACTAGTATAACTATCCAGAAAAAATCTCACTGCTGTCAAACCATTTGCGTGCGGTATTGCGGAATATAATCCTACCACATCCACCGTAATCCAGGAAAAGCCTTCCTGCCAGGATTCTTTATCCAAAAGCCTCAAAAGGTGCTTTGTATCTCTTATATAGCTTGGGACCAACTTAAACAAAGGCTGGAGAAAAGAATCCACCCATGTTGATAGTCTCTCCAAGAGAGACCCTATCCCCGAAACTATAGGCCTCCCCTTGATGTCCTCCAGGGATTTATGCACTTTTGGTAAATGATGGAAAATTGGGATGATGGGCTCTCTAACATACAAAAATTCAAAAGTAGACTCATCAATAAAGCCCTCTTCCTTGCCATCATCCAAAATGTGGTGCACAAGTCCCTGGAAGACATCAGTAGGATTACTACGCAATTTACAGTACACCTGATTATCCTCTATCTGTCTCTTAGCTTCTCTGATATAATCATTCTTCCACATGACCACAATATTTCCTCCCTTATCTGCTTGCCTGTACACCACATCCTCCCTTTTTCTCAGAGTTTCAAGTGCCTCTTTCTGCAAAATAGTTAAATTGTGCAAAGATTTTTTTGTTGTTAATGATACAAGACCTTGTAGATCTCTTAAATCTTTCTCTACTCTGCAATGAAATGTCTCTAAGACCTCACTGCAAGACTTTACCGGATATAAAATTGACTCTGGTTTAAAACTCACACCAGCCCTTGTTAACCCAAAGTTGTCTTTATAGGTCTCCATCTCCAATTCCAAAAGGGACATATAGACCTCAGCTTCATCAAATGCAACATCACACTGCATACCCAAACTTAATGGGGAGAACATACATACATCAATATCATTATTAACATTAGCATCTTTATCTGCAGAGAATAATTTTTTTAGTGTCAATTTACGTACAAAACAGTTTAAATCAATTACTGTTTCAAAGAGATTAAAGTTAGCACTCGGAACAAAACTTAAACCTAAACTCAACACTTCTAATTCTTCCTTACTCAGTACTAGTGTTGTAAGATTTATTACATTCAAATCTTGTACTTGTTCCTCGATTTTACTGCTCTCAGGCCATATCTTTTGTTCTGTTCGTTTTCCTCTCCTCTTTCTTTTTCTCCCCCTGTTCCTAGTTTTATCCTGTCCTGACAAAAAACCTGTTCTGTCTGTCCTGTCCTTACATCCTGTCCTTGACTCTGTCTGTTTACTTGAAACAACTGTTCTGTTTGATCCACCCTATTTTCCTGTGCTTGACTTTGTCTATCATGTACCTTTCTTTTTACTACCACCTCTCCTATGGAATTCTCACTACTTTCTCTCTTGTGCTTATTTTTTTTCAATAGTAGGATTTCTCTCTATTGTTTTATTAGTCTGGCATAATTGTACCTGGCTTACCTCTTCTAATAATTGTAGCGGATCTTCATGTGCCTGGTCGAGTATGGCGGATACTGTTTCATCTTCATCAGTAGATGATATTTCTGAATCTGAAATAGAGAAAGATACTTGCTTTATACCACTTTTGTTATTTTTCTTTTTCTTATTAAAGCGTTTAGACTTATTTCTCTTGATTTGATTATGTGGCCAGACATATACACAATTATTCTTATAGTCCATTTGGTCTCTATCAAATTTTTTTAATTTTTAGAGAGTCAATGTCCTTTTTAATGGCTGTCACTGATTCTTTCAATACTTCATCCAATTTTTTGTAATCCTTATGGTTAACAAACAGACCCATGTCCAGTTGTAATTCTGTGATCTCATTTCGCAGCTGCTCTAACTGCTGTTTTTTGGAAACAACCAGCTTAAGGATTAATCTTATAAAACACTCAGTCAGGATAGAGTTCCAATCATTTATGTAATCTGCATCTGTTACAAGGAAAGTTGGAAATTTAAAAACTCTAAGGCCTCTGGGGACCATTTCAAGCGAAACTTACTTTTCCATTAGGTTAATGTCCCACCAGGTCTTATATTCTCTAATGAGAAGGGTTTCCATTTTTTGAAAAATATCTGATATTGTAAACTTCTTTGTTTTGTCTGAAAGTAAAACATCAAGTGATGGTCTGGATCATTCCATATCTGAAGCAGCCCTTAGAGAAAAGGGCATTTCATCCATATTGCTAAGCATATTCATAGGCTTTATATATGCTTATTTAATTCTATTTTTAGTGCTTGTCTCTTTATTTGAAAAAAGCTTTCACTCTTTATACTTTAAATAATGTTGATATATTCTTTCTCATATTCCATTCAGGAACTGCATATTATCTTATTTTATCTGTCTGCGGTCTGGGTACAGCTATAAACGAGGAAAACTTGTCAGACAAAGGCCATATTTTTGCAAACAGCCCTGTCAACCCAAATACCCACAGAGATAAAGCAGTTGTTCTCTCATCTAAACCAATGTATATATATAAAGTTCACAATCAAATTCTCTAAGAGAGGTTCAGACAATGATTAAATACAATTTTCGCCCAGTACGGTGGCATATGTTACTCACGTTACCGAAGGCAAAAAGTCCCACAGATCCTTCTTTTTCCTCCCAGCACCGTCCGGACACAAACAGAGGCTATGATAGCTTTACCGCTGTGTCTGTTCACGGACAAACTCCCAAGGCTGGCGCGTCTAACTGTTGGCGCTTGAATCCGGCGCTGCTGAGTGACGTAGCCACAATGGATTCCTGTGTTCACCGTGTTCAGTGGATTTGTCCGTCGGTGAAGTTGCTTCGAGGAATGATTGCAGAAAAAGACCGTGAGTCAATCACCATCATTTGTAATTGTATTTAGATGAGAAGTGTGAGCTCCTGGGTAAAAGAGACTTTAATCACCTGGCAAACCGCAATTGACTTCCTCAAGTCAAAATCCATAGTAAAAAACGAAAAAAAGAGATAGCGGTGCACAGGATAGCACTATAGAATAATATTTATTTATTAAGCAATAGGATAAAACAAATATTGAACCATAAAATGGCTTGCAAGCAGGAAAAGAAAGGTATTATGCGTTTCGGCGTTGTGCCGTCATCAGATACCTACATATGTCTTACAATTGTTACCTTATAAAGGTATATGCTTCATATTGATTGGATTTCTCCAGATTATCACCTGTGATTACACCCCCTCCCCCATTTTAACCCTTAGGTAACATTTTACTAGTGTAACTAAACGTGCCTATACACAATAATAAGCCCTTATTAAAAGGCCAGTATATAGTATAACATTTGTTGTTTCTGCGGTACTATGTTAACTAGATAATCTAATACTTAGGCAACTTATTCATTAAACTTTATTCTATAATTCTATATTCAAAAAAATCCACTGTTGCTTCAATTATTAGACATTAGTTACCAAGTTGTGCTTTCTCGTACATATCACTTGCTAGCTAATTAACCAGCTATTGGTCATTCTAGTGTAAAGGACCCATTTTCATTACTCTTATTCCTTACAAACATATATAATTATACAATCTTCCACTATATAAAAGATTGGTCTCTTTTGTGGCTCTATATGGACTATCTTGGGTACCTAAGCAAATATCTCGTGTCACAGAGGTGATTGTATATTCTTTTAAAATATATATATATTATACCTGGGATGGAGGGATTTTTCTATGTTATGCCAACACAACTGGTATTGCAGTGTTTTCAATGTATGTTCGGACAGCCTATACTGCACTCTTTTTCGTGCTGTCCTTGTTAATACTACAAAAAAAAAGTTACATTTTATACTTATAATTGGTTTCTTTGGACTTTTAGTTTGTGCTCAGAGGCATTTCTTTTTTTCTAACCCTGCTCTAGGGGTGTTTTGTATATTAAATGCATTGCAACTATGCCTAAGCACAACTTCTGATAGTGACCCACAATGCATTTATCTTTTAGTACAAGGGTCTATCAGTAGTAACAAACTCAAACTCTAAACTACTCTCTTTTGTTTTTTATTGAAGGAGCAATAATACACTTCTTGGAGCTAGGTAAACACAGAGCCAGTGACAAATGGTATATATGTGCAGCCACCATTCAGCAACTAGCTCCCAGTAATGCAATGCTGTGCCTGAGCCTATCTAAGTATGCTTTTCAACAAAAGATACCAAGAAAACACAGCAAATTAGATAATAGAAGTAAATTGGAAAGTTGTTTAAAATTGTATGTTCTATCTGAATTGGAAAGTCTAATTTTTTCTTTACGGACAATTTAATAAATCTGAAGCTGAAAGTATTTTAATAAAAAGAGCAACAACAAAAGAAGGGGTCATGATCTCATGCTGTGGGGTAAGAGGTTCAAGAATATTTTGCCGAAGAGCTTATTTACAGAAAGGGTGGTTGATTCATGGAATAAACTTCCATTAGGGTTGGTAAAGAAAAGCATTGTGGTTTACTTTGAGAAAGCCTGGCATAAGCATAATGGTATCCTACAAACTAACACTTTACAGGAAATATGTGAAGACGTGTTAGACCTAAGGCTTTTATCTGCCATACAAATTTAGGTTCCTATGAAAAGGTTGTTTTTTTTCAAATGGAATATGTTATCAGCATCCTGCTTAGGGGCGCTGTTAAAGTGACAGACTGAGGGAGAACTAGAAGCCCCTTCTCACACCTGGTATTTTCAAAAAGTGCTTGCTGTGCTAAAGACAAGGGGTGACTTTCTTAGTAACTTAGTGTGAAATTCAACTACACCTCTGGAAGTTAAATTTAATGACAGGGTTTGTAACAGAGGGGTCTTGAAGGAAAGTGCAAGAATTAAAGGGATAATATAAACCAATGTGCATATAACTACATATAATAGACACTGCTATAAAGAACAATAGGCACAGATACTGAGCTAAAAATCCAGTGTAAAACATTTTAAAAACTTACTTAGAAGCTTCAAGTTTAGCACTGTTGATGGGGTTAGGCTTGGACACCCACTGAAAAGGGCTAGGAGAGCTGAAAGAGCAGACAATCCCCCCCCCCCCTTCCCAGCATATGAAAAGCCAGATTGCACAAACAATAACAGCAGGAACTATACATTGTTACAAAAACACTTCCAGATTGGCTATATAAATAAATTATTTACAAAACATTTATGCAAAGAAAAATCTAGTGTACAATGTCCCTTAATATTAGATTAAAAATGAGGAATGTGTGGTTAGGGCTAATTGTGGTTGGGATGTCTGGGCAAAACATAAAACTACTAGTTAGAGGTTGCATTTAAGGCTAATTGTCTTGATGATGCTATTCAATCAGTATAACTAATTGCTAGGTATAATTTATGAGTAATTGTGGTAAGGTATTAAGCCACTAAAATTAAATACTATAATAAGTAGTTATGATTAGGATAGTCACAAACAAGCAATAGACCAGGCAGGACTCAAGGCGCTAATAATTCAAAAGTCAGCTTTATTAGGAAACTTTAAAATCTTAGATTAGCAGAGCATGACAGCTCCCAGACAAACGTGTCTTACGCGTTTCGGCTACACAAGCCTTACTCATAGACATACTCATGACCCGGAACAGCCAGCTTAAGTAGCCATTGTCCAGGGTCATGAGCTGAAGGCAGCTGTCAGTGTTTAAAGTTAATGACAATAAAACATGGAATGGACCTTGTCGGCTTATTAAGAAATTCAATACTTGCATAAATATAAATATAAACAGTGTTTTTGGGGTTGAGCACAAAAACAGGAAAAGATTTGTTATCATTTATGATGGGCATAAAGCAGTGAGATAAAATAACATTGCCAAAAAATATATATATTCACTAACCTGTACTGTTACATATATTGAAGCAGTATGGCAGTAGCTAGGTGCATACAGATCATAGATGTCCTATATAGAAATACCTGCGTTGCAGTAAGTAGCCAAAAAGGTTTACATTCAGACAAGAGCTGGAATTAGAATATTGAAACTGATAATGAGTAAAGAAATGAATGGGGTAAATACGGGAGTTTATACATATGAAAAAGTGAATGGCAAAATATCTAATATCCAAATGTTAGCCATAACAAATAATAACTCCAAACCCTCTCTAGATGAATATTAACAAAACGAAAAAATCACAATAAACATTATCAGAGCATTATTAGACAAGAAACTGTAACGTCAGTAAATACATATCTTATTAGAAAGCTGGATTTTGTATTAATAATGAAATGCCACCAGTACTGCACTTTGAAATAACATATATGTGTGTGTACACATTTTACTATGGGTGCTTAATGGTGTTAAGATACAATAAAGATAAGTATGAATCTAGTATGTCTAATGCTCATATGATATCCTAATCTCTTAACCTGTCAAGTGTATAGGGGGACAGCTGTATAACCTAAGCTGTTATTTCTCTCGTTGCCAAAAGTTAATGATGTCACCATCAATGTTAAAACCATGTGGCCTTCTGGTTTTCAACTGGAATATCCAGAAGGCCTCACGGTACAAAAGTCTACTAGTAACATCTCCTCCTCGCTCAGGAGTCCTGACTTGTTCAATGATTTGCCAGGAAAAACTATTTACGTTTTTTCAAAACATAAAACTACTAGTTAGAGGTTGCATTTAAGGCTAATTGTCTTGATGATGCTATTCAATCAGTATAGCTAATTGCTAGGTATAATTTATGAGTAATTGTGGTAAGGTATTAAGCCACTAAAATTAAATACTATAATAAGTAGTTATGATTAGGATAGTACTGTTTTTTTTCTCTATGAAGTGTTTATTGCACCCTTATACAGCACTGTCTTTTTGTTACTGCTTTATAAAGTATGATAATATAAGGTTATAAAACAATAGTCTATTCTTGCAAATTTTCACATAAACTTCTGTATATGCCAAACAATTTCATTAAACTAACATTTACTCTCCCTTTAATGACAGATCAATAGAATGGATGTTATTAAATTAACAAATAAAAAAAAATGTGTTTACACACTGCTTAGGCCTGGAAAAGGTTAAGATTTCAGAATGGTTTGAATTTTGGAATATTTTTATTTTTTAATATGCAAACAGGGACAAGAGAATGGGGTCAAGTGTAAAGAACAGTATAATGGGGCATATTTATTAATGTGCGAGCGGACATGATACGAAGTAGCGCATCATGTCCGCTGCACATCGATAAATGCTGCCAGAATACGCTGTTGGCATTTATTATTGCACCAGCAGTTCTTGGGAACTGCTGGTGCAATGCCGCCCCCTGCAGATTTGCGGCTAATCAGCCACTAGAAGGGGGTGTCAATCAACCCAATCGTATTCGATCCGGTTGATTTCTGTCTGCAGCCTCAGAGCAGGCAGACAAGTTATGGAACAGCGGTCTTTAAACAAGGAGCATCAAGCTCCATACGGAGATTTATAAATATGCCCCATTGAGTCATTTAGGCAATATTTACATGTTATAATACAGCTTATCATCATCCATGGAATCTGCTGGCGCTCTACTAATTATTAAAGGACCACTAACACGGTAGAATAGCATAATCAGTAAATGCATAATAAAAGACAATGCAAAAGCACTTAGCTTAGGTTTCAAATGGGTAGTAGATTTCTTTCTGACACATTTTAAAGTTAGTTCTATTTTTGCTCTCACTGCATCGTGTGACAGCCAATCACAAAATGCATATATGTATATTCTGTGAATTTTGCAAATGCCCAGTAGGTGCTGGTGCCTCAGAAAGTGTGCAAATAAAAAGATTGTGCATATTTAGACAATGGAAAATTGTTTACAAATGTATACTCTGTCTGAATAATGAAAGTTTAGTTTTGACTTGAGTGTCCCTTTAATAATAATAATAATAATAATAATAATAATAATACTGGTGTGGAAAAATAGTAATTTTTAACAATTTATTTAAAAAAAAAACATATGAAGGAAAAAGCTAGAATTTCAGAATAATTCTGGATTTTAGAATCCTGGATTTGGTATTTGTACCTGCCGTGTTGTCAAATCTGTTTTTAATGTTTTTAGGTGTCTTTTTGCACTGTATTTATCAAGCTTATTAAATGCCAGTTATATTTTTTAAACAGTTTGTTAACATTTTGTAAATATTGTTAATTTGTAATAATACATATAGGGTATATTTGCAGCAGCCAATACAACATATTTATACATTAAAGATATATTCTTTAATATACCATCAGCATCTAGGACCATATATGTTTTCACAAGTTAACAATTTTTTTTTAGTATGGTACACTGTGTATTGCAATTCCCATAAAATATATTTTTGGAAATGTTCTGCTTATGACCTGTTTGGTTTCTAGCTGTCAGCTTTAAATCCTGCAGTTGCAGATATTCCCTAGACGCTGTCATTCTTCATCATTGCTGCTATTCTTGACTGTTGTTTCCAAGCAACAAACTGTCTTAGATAATGAAAGTTCAATCAGGTCCTACACTTTATTGATTCAATAATAATTTGCCATACACCATTTTTATATTTTGTGAATGTCTGTGCCTGGTCAGTGTGCCATTAATTTTCTGGCAAATTAGATAATTTTGCCATTAAGGCTATTGTGAACATACAGTACAAAAACTGCTTTTACAAATAGGAAGATGTTTAATGCATTAAGCGTGGACCCTGTTGGTCCATTAAGATGTACCATTCCAATCCAATTGGTTTTAGTGTGAGAAAACTTTTTATTGAAATGTTCTGCTCTTTAGCTGATGTAAGAAATGTATTAAAGCATATAGATTACATTTTAAACCTAGAGAACAATATTTTGGAGCTCCTTCTTTTTGTCAAACATTATACTGTTAAAGAACAGATATTTCATTGCATTAAAAATGTCAGGTGAAAGGGCAGGACAAAACCTCCAGTGGTAACCTTATCCATTCTAAGGATCAGATTACGAGTTGAGCGAAAAATATTACTTATGCTAAAGTGATCTTTGCATCCAACTTAGTAATACCAGCGCACGCTAATGTGCACTGGTATTACGAGTTAGATGCAATGTGCACCTCGTGTTCTCATTGCACGGAATCATTGCACTCACGAGAGCATGATTCCATAGGCTCCAATCAGAGCTTCATTCTGATGCCGTCATACATGGCACAGAACCTAAGCGCAGTGAAGGGGGTAAGTCGCTCAGCAATGTACAGCAAATTTAAATATATATGAATATATACATATAAATATGTGTATATACAAATATTAAAGAAAGCTAATTTCCCCTGTAAGAGGAGACCCCAAATGCACCTGTCACTACTGGTACCCACAGTTCGGTACTGTGTGTGTATGTATATATTCCCCAAACTGGATCCGTTAAAAGTACTAGTTGTACTAGTCGGCGTCTCTAAGTCACGCTGTTAGGGAACGACCCAACACATCACTTACCCCCTCTTCATGGCCCACTCCTTTGTACTTGGTGCATATACATATATTTACATGGAACACACAGTTCCCCTAGATCACAAAGCAAAGGCACTTTTCAGTGAAGGAACACCCCACACCTGCAAACTTTTAGCTCCTTAAAAGTGCAGTATTGTTTATGTGGGAAAAAAAGCTAATTTTTTTTTCATAAAAAATAAAAGACCCTCTATTGTGGGGGCATTTGGGGCACTTTTAGAAAATTAAACAGAGATCTGATCTCTGGTTAATTTTCTGAGCGTTAATTGCTACCGTGAGCTCGCGGTAGCAATAACCAGGCCACTTGTAATGGCTGGTTATTTTTTGTGAGTCCGCAAACAGGCAAATTTAGTGCTCCACTTGTAAACTAGCCCTAAATCAATTAGCAAATAGAATCTACCCGCAATTAACTCTCTAGTTCCCAACCCATACACTTTGTCCCAATGTTTTAGATATTATATGAGAAAAAAAATCATAAAAACAGTTTTAAATAAATTATACTGGAAAGTAAACAACTTCTTTGCTGCAATTGATTTTCAGTAGCCAAACTCCACCCTCCATTTGCCTTCTATGGAGGTCTCAATCTGGGCTTTAGTCTTCAGACAACAAGGCTAGCCACTGTCAAAAAAGTTAGTATAAAGTAGATTGTTTTTCCATTATTATTAGTTACAGCCAATTGGGAAAATATAGGTAGCAGGGTTACCCTTGAAAAGTCAGCAGGGTACATTTCAGGTTCTGAGAATTAGAAAATCCACAATTTTCAGAGCTGAATTACATTAAAAGGGGGCAAAATGCATAATAAATGTACATTGTAAAGTTGTTTCATTACACATAACTAAACATTTTATATACAAATTCCAAGGTGTTTACTGTCCCTTTAAGCAATACTTCCATTCCGTCTGGGAATAATATATTGAAATTATGGATCTGAAATGCAAGCAGTTGCTTGTATCTGTCACTTCTCTACATTTTTTCAACCTCATTTCGTTAGCTCACTGACCTTTTTCTTGAAAATTTGATGGAGTTGATCAATTCTGTTGGTTAATTTATGCTAATTAACATGCTCTTTAAAAGGACATAAAAGACTAAATAAATGTTAGACAAAATAATCTATTCAAAGCCACCATTAGCTTGAGGATAATATACAGATGCATTTTTTAAAAGAACATGTTAGTTGTTTGAATATTGAAAGTGTTCAGCATTCATAAAGCAGTGTGCTTTAAATCTGTTTCAGAGTTTTGACAGTAACGTCAAATTAAACATTCATGAATAGTAATTGATGTCATTTTAAACAACTTTGCATTTTACTCTTATTATCTAGTTTGCTTCGTTCCTTAAGTATCCTTTGTTGTAGAATAACACTAAGTAGGTTGATGGGTGTTTAAAAGAGTGTGCACATGGCTTTGCATTCTATGGCAACAGTGTTTGAATGATATTGCTATAAACATAGTAAATGAGGTTGAAAGAAGACAGAAGTCTATCAAGATTCAACCTATACAGATCCTAAACATTATTTTGCAAACTCTGCTGGCAGGTGGCTAAAGATATGTGTGCATATGTATCAAGCTCCGAAAGTAGCTTGATGCCCCGTGTTTCTGAGCTCTGAGCAGGCGGAAAGACATAACAACAATACAACCCGATCGTGTACAATCGGGTTGATTGACAACCCCCTGCTGGTGGCCTATTGGCCACGAGTCTGCAGGGGGCGGCGTTGCACCAGCAGCAATTCTGAGCTGCTGGTGCAATGATGAATACAGCGAGCGTATTGCTCGCCGTATTCAGCGAGGTCTGGCGGACCTGATCCGCACTGGCGGATCAGGTCCGCCAGACTTTTATAACTAGAGGCCAATAGCTCACATAGGATTACTCTTTAGCAAAGGATACCAAGAGAACTAAGCAAAATATTGAAAAGTTGTTTGAATTTCACGCTCTATCCAATTCATTTATGTTTAATTATGATTCTACTGCCCCTTTAAGGAATATATAACAGTTTGCTTTATTGAAATAAAAATACTAAAAAGTGGGTTATACTTAATAGAAATTATTGCAGTATGCATTATTTTAAAAGGATTTTACCTTTTATTTATTTTTGTAAACTTAATTTGTGCTGTGACCATTACTTCCTGTCACAGCCCTAAAAGGGGCTGGCATCTCTAAAGCAAGGCTTATCTAGATTAATGTCATACATTTTCTAGAGTAACACAAGCTAGTTTGCTATTCAGGGAATACTAGAAAATAGAAAGTGAACTTTGCCCATGCTCAGAAAAGGACATAATGTAACTTAAGTTACCAACATATCGGCTTAATCATTTCTCTGAGGGAAGTAGCTACATTGACAATTTCTAAGTGCTTATGCAAGTCTGGATTTGACCTTTTACTTATTTTTTACTTTGCTTTTGCCTTGTGATTATGTACCTTGTTGCCTGTCTGAATTTTGACCTTGGATTGTTCTACTGTCCCTGCTTCAGCCTTTACTGATTTTGTTTGTTGCTACTTTTCTGGACTTTGATCCTAGCCTGCTTGGTCACTGTTTCTATAAAGACTTTCAGCTGTTTGTGCTGCCTATAAGTGCTGGCTTATCTGTCAACCCTGATTCTGTGACACCAGTCTGTGAGCTCCTGAGATACCAGTCTACTCCAACTGTAGAGAAACCTGTCAGCAACTAAAGCATACTTGTGTTACCAACCTTAGCTTGTCTCCATTGCACCTGTCAGTCACTACAGCATAGAGAGACCGAGGTCTACTTGAGCGCCGACTGATTGTACCCAATAGCCCTGGTGTGGTGATACCTAGCTCTCACCAAAGGGGTAAATAGATATAAATTGAAATGAAACCCAGGCGCCTGTCCTGACGGAGGCAAAGGTACTACTAACAATAGACTCAATGATTAAATTAAAATGAAATTTATTCAATACATATAAGTCGACATCATGGATTCATGCTAAACATTAAAATGACAGTAATGCAGATAAAAACAATAAAAACAAATAGTAATCGTTATGACAATGCAATCAATAAAAACAAAGCAATTGAAAATACAAAACTAGTAGTCCATGAAACCTTCAGGGTAACCCTTTAGTAATAGTGGTATTAAGGAGATATAAGTAGTGGGACTCCAATAGTAATTCAATAAGTAGTGGCTTCTATGTCTAATGAGGATCCAATAGAAAAAATGGTGAAGATGGTAAAAAATAGTGAAGATGATAAAAAATGTCAAAACATGTTGTAGTGATAGATGAAAAATGCTATAGTGGTAGTGAAGAAATAATAATCCAATCAGTGGGTACAATGAAAAACAATAAAACCAGTGTCACAAAAATAGTGTCACAAATTAAAAAATCCAAAAAAGCAAAAAACATAATTTATGTAAGAACTTACCTGATAAATTCATTTCTTTCATATTAACAAGAGTCCATGAGCTAGTGACGTATGGGATATACATTCCTACCAGGAGGGGCAAAGTTTCCCAAACCTTAAAATGCCTATAAATACACCCCTCACCACACCCACAAATCAGTTTAACGAATAGCCAAGAAGTGGGGTGATAAGAAAAAAAGTGCGAAGCATATAAAATAAGGAATTGGAATAATTGTGCTTTATACAAAAAAATCATAACCACCACAAAAAAGGGTGGGCCTCATGGACTCTTGTTAATATGAAAGAAATGAATTTATCAGGTAAGTTCTTACATAAATTATGTTTTCTTTCATGTAATTAACAAGAGTCCATGAGCTAGTGACGTATGGGATAATGACTACCCAAGATGTGGATCTTTCCACACAAGAGTCACTAGAGAGGGAGGGATAAAATAAAGACAGCCAATTCCTGCTGAAAATAATCCACACCCAAAATAAAGTTTAACAAAAAACATAAGCAGAAGAATCAAACTGAAACCGCTGCCTGAAGAACTTTTCTACCAAAAACTGCTTCAGAAGAAGAAAATACATCAAAATGGTAGAATTTAGTAAAAGTATGCAAAGAGGACCAAGTTGCTGCTTTGCAGATCTGGTCAACCGAAGCTTCATTCCTAAACGCCCAGGAAGTAGATACTGACCTAGTAGAATGAGCTGTAATTCTCTGAGGCGGAATTTTACCCGACTCAACATAGGCAAGATGAATTAAAGATTTCAACCAAGATGCCAAAGAAATGGCAGAAGCTTTCTGGCCTTTCCTAGAACCGGAAAAGATAACAAATAGACTAGAAGTCTTACGGAAAGATTTCGTAGCTTCAACATAATATTTCAAAGCTCTAACAACATCCAAAGAATGCAACGATTTCTCCTTAGAATTCTTAGGATTAGGACATAATGAAGGAACCACAATTTCTCTACTAATGTTGTTGGAATTCACAACTTTAGGTAAAAATTCAAAAGAAGTTCGCAACACCGCCTTATCCTGATGAAAAATCAGAAAAGGAGACTCACAAGAAAGAGCAGATAATTCAGAAACTCTTCTAGCAGAAGAGATGGCCAAAAGGAACAAAACTTTCCAAGAAAGTAATTTAATGTCCAATGAATGCATAGGTTCAAACGGAGGAGCTTGAAGAGCTCCCAGAACCAAATTCAAACTCCAAGGAGGAGAAATTGACTTAATGACAGGTTTTATACGAACCAAAGCTTGTACAAAACAATGAATATCAGGAAGAATAGCAATCTTTCTGTGAAAAAGAACAGAAAGAGCGGAGATTTGTCCTTTCAAAGAACTTGCGGACAAACCCTTATCTAAACCATCCTGAAGAAACTGTAAAATTCTCGGTATTCTAAAAGAATGCCAAGAAAAATGATGAGAAAGACACCAAGAAATATAAGTCTTCCAGACTCTATAATATATCTCTCGAGATACAGATTTACGAGCCTGTAACATAGTATTAATCACGGAGTCAGAGAAACCTCTTTGACCAAGAATCAAGCGTTCAATCTCCATACCTTTAAATTTAAGGATTTCAGATCCGGATGGAAAAAAGGACCTTGTGACAGAAGGTCTGGTCTTAACGGAAGAGTCCATGGTTGGCAAGATGCCATCCGGACAAGATCCGCATACCAAAACCTGTGAGGCCATGCCGGAGCTATTAGCAGAACAAACGAGCATTCCCTCAGAATCTTGGAGATTACTCTTGGAAGAAGAACTAGAGGCGGAAAGATATAGGCAGGATGATACTTCCAAGGAAGTGATAATGCATCCACTGCCTCCGCCTGAGGATCCCGGGATCTGGACAGATACCTGGGAAGTTTCTTGTTTAGATGAGAGGCCATCAGATCTATCTCTGGGAGCCCCCACATTTGAACAATCTGAAGAAATACCTCTGGGTGAAGAGACCATTCGCCCGGATGCAACGTTTGGCGACTGAGATAATCCGCTTCCCAATTGTCTACACCTGGGATATGAACCGCAGAGATTAGACAGGAGCTGGATTCCGCCCAAACCAAAATTCGAGATACTTCTTTCATAGCCAGAGGACTGTGAGTCCCTCCTTGATGATTGATGTATGCCACAGTTGTGACATTGTCTGTCTGAAAACAAATGAACGATTCTCTCTTCAGAAGAGGCCAAAACTGAAGAGCTCTGAAAACTGCACGGAGTTCCAAGATATTGATCGGTAATCTCACCTCCTGAGATTCCCAAACTCCTTGTGCCGTCAGAGATCCCCACACAGCTCCCCAACCTGTGAGACTTGCATCTGTTGAAATTACAGTCCAGGTCGGAAGAACAAAAGAAGCCCCCTGAATTAAACGAAGGTGATCTGTCCACCACGTTAGAGAGTGTCGAACAATCGGTTTTAAGGATATTAATTGATATATCTTCGTGTAATCCCTGCACCATTGGTTCAGCATACAGAGCTGAAGAGGTCGCATGTGAAAACGAGCAAAGGGGATCGCGTCCGATGCAGCAGTCATAAGACCTAGAATTTCCATGCATAAGGCTACCGAAGGGAATGATTGAGACTGAAGGTTTCGACAAGCTGTAATCAATTTTAGACGTCTCTTGTCTGTTAAAGACAGAGTCATGGACACTGAATCTATCTGAAAACCCAGAAAGGTTACCCTTGTTTGAGGAATCAAAGAACTTTTTGGTAAATTGATCCTCCAACCATGATCTTGAAGAAACAACACAAGTCGATTCGTATGAGACTCTGCTAAATGTAAAGACTGAGCAAGTACCAAGATATCGTCCAAATAAGGAAATACCACAATACCCTGTTCTCTGATTACAGACAGAAGGGCACCGAGAATCTTTGTGAAAATTCTTGGAGCTGTAGCAAGGCCAAACGGTAGAGCCACAAATTGGTAATGCTTGTCTAGAAAAGAGAATCTCAGGAACTGATAATGATCTGGATGAATCGGAATATGCAGATATGCATCCTGTAAATCTATTGTGGACATATAATTCCCTTGCTGAACAAAAGGCAATATAGTCCTTACAGTTACCATCTTGAACGTTGGTATCCTTACATAACGATTCAATAATTTTAGATCCAGAACTGGTCTGAAGGAATTCTCCTTCTTTGGTACAATGAAGAGATTTGAATAAAACCCCATCCCCTGTTCCGGAACTGGAACTGGCATAATTACTCCAGCCAACTCTAGATCTGAAACACAATTCAGAAATGCTTGAGCTTTCACTGGATTTACTGGGACATGGGAAAGAAAAAATCTCTTTGCAGGAGGTCTCATCTTGAAACCAATTCTGTACCCTTCTGAAACAATGTTCTGAATCCAAAGATTGTGAACAGAATTGATCCAAATTTCTTTGAAAAAACGTAACCTGCCCCCTACCAGCTGAACTGGAATGAGGGCCGTACCTTCATGTGAACTTAGAAGCAGGCTTTGCCTTTCTAGCAGGCTTGGATTTATTCCAGACTGGAGATGGTTTCCAAACTGAAACTGCTCCTGAGGACGAAGGATCAGGCTTTTGTTCTTTGTTGAAACGAAAGGAACGAAAACGATTGTTAGCCCTGTTTTTACCTTTAGACTTTTTATCCTGTGGTAAAAAAGTTCCTTTCCCACCAGTAACAGTTGAAATAATAGAATCCAACTGAGAACCAAATAATTTGTTTCCCTGGAAAGAAATGGAAAGTAGAGTTGATTTAGAAGCCATATCAGCATTCCAGGTCTTAAGCCATAAAGCTCTTCTGGCTAAGATAGCCAGAGACATAAACCTAACATCAACTCTAATAATATCAAAAATGGCATCACAGATGAAATTATTAGCATGCTGGAGAAGAATAATAATATCATGAGAATCACGATTTGTTACTTGTTGCGCTAGAGTTTCCAACCAAAAAGTTGAAGCTGCAGCAACATCAGCCAATGATATAGCAGGTCTAAGAAGATTACCTGAACATAGATAAGCTTTTCTTAGAAAAGATTCAATTTTTCTATCTAAAGGATCCTTAAACGAGGTACCATCTGACGTAGGAATGGTAGTACGTTTAGCAAGGGTAGAAATAGCCCCATCAACTTTAGGGATTTTGTCCCAAAATTCTAACCTGTCAGGCGGAACAGGATATAATTGCTTAAAACGTTTAGAAGGAGTAAATGAATTACCCAATTTATCCCATTCCTTGGAAATTACAGCAGAAATAGCATTAGGAACAGGAAAGACTTCTGGAATAACCGCAGGAGCTTTAAAAACCTTATCCAAACGTATAGAATTAGTATCAAGAGGACTAGAATCCTCTATTTCTAAAGCAATTAGTACTTCTTTAAGTAAAGAGCGAATAAATTCCATCTTAAATAAATATGAAGATTTATCAGCATCAATCTCTGAGATAGAATCCTCTGAACCAGAAGAGTCCAAAGAATCAGAATGATGGTGTTCATTTAAAAATTCATCTGTAGAGAGAGAAGATTTAAAAGACTTTTTACGTTTGCTAGAAGGAGAAATAACAGACAAAGCCTTCTTTATGGATTCAGAAACAAAATCTCTTATGTTATCAGGAACATTCTGCACCTTAGATGTTGAGGGAACTGCAACAGGCAATGGTACATCACTAAAGGAAATATTATCTGCTTTAACAAGTTTGTCATGACAATTATTACAAACAACAGCTGGAGGAATAGCTACCAAAAGTTTACAGCAGATACACTTAGCTTTGGTAGATCCAGCAGGCAGTGGTTTTCCTGTAGTATCTTCTGGCTCAGATGCAACGTGAGACATCTTGCAATATGTAAGAGAAAAAACAACATATAAAGCAAAATAGATCAAATTCCTTATAAGACAGTTTCAGGAATGGGAAAAAATGCCAAACATCAAGCTTCTAGCAACCAGAAGCAAATGAAAAATGAGACTGAAATAATGTGGAGACAAAAGCGACGCCCATATTTTTTAGCGCCAAATAAGACGCCCACATTATTTGGCGCCTAAATGCTTTTGGCGCCAAAAATGACGCCACATCCGGAACGCCGACATTTTTGGCGCAAAATAACGTCAAAAAATGACGCAACTTCCGGCGACACGTATGACGCCGGAAACGGAAAAGAATTTTTGCGCCAAAAAAGTCCGCGCCAAGAATGACGCAATAAAATGAAGCGAGCCTAACAGCCCACAGGGAAAAAAGTCAAATTTTTGAGGTAAGAAAAAATATGATAATTCAATGCATAATCCCAAATATGAAACTGACTGTCTGGAAATAAGGAAAGTTGAACATTCTGAGTCAAGGCAAATAAATGTTTGAATACATATATTTAGAACTTTATAAATAAAGTGCCCAACCATAGCTTAGAGTGTCACAGAAAATAAGACTTACTTACCCCAGGACACTCATCTACATGTTTGTAGAAAGCCAAACCAGTACTGAAACGAGAATCAGTAGAGGAAATGGTAAATATAAGAGTATATCGTCGATCTGAAAAGGGAGGTAAGAGATGAATCTCTACGACCGATAACAGAGAACCTTATGAAATAGACCCCGTAGAAGGAGATCACTGCATTCAATAGGCAATACTCTCTTCACATCCCTCTGACATTCACTGCACGCTGAGAGGAAAACCGGGCTCCAACTTGCTGCGGAGCGCATATCAACGTAGAATCTAGCACAAACTTACTTCACCACCTCCCTTGGAGGCAAAGTTTGTAAAACTGATTTGTGGGTGTGGTGAGGGGTGTATTTATAGGCATTTTAAGGTTTGGGAAACTTTGCCCCTCCTGGTAGGAATGTATATCCCATACGTCACTAGCTCATGGACTCTTGTTAATTACATGAAAGAAAAGGTTTAAACCAAAAAGAGTGTGTACAAAAAATACAAGCAAAAAAGTGACCACAAAAAATGTTGTACTAATCCTGGAAACAATGTGTGAGTGTCTCAATGTTCACAAAACGATATCACAGTGTTCCTTAAGGGTGCAGTAACAAGAAAAATTCCCAATAACAAATAACGATAATCCTCCTGTGAAAGAGAAATATATAGTGTAGATGGTTTTCGAAAAGTAGTAGCAATAAAAAAAGGCTTACAAGTGCTGAGGTCTACGCGTTTTGGCCCGTGCTAGGCCTTTATCAAAACTGGTTTGTGAAGTGTAGCTGGTGGCCTTATATAGCGAAAGGTAAAATCTGATCGGATCTCCACTATCATGGAACTTCCGGTTTTTTAAATGTTCTTAGGTATCTTTGATATACATATTAATCAACTAATTTTCATATAGGTCATTTTCATATGATAACCACAATTTGATAAATCCATTGGGTATCAGATGGGAGACGATATACAGGTGCCGGTTATCGGAAGATATTAAAGTATGTGCCCCACCGTATATTCCTATTAGATATTTCATGAGAGACATGATCATATAGAGATATAAAAACAAATATAGTATCTGATGTCTCAGAAAATGACTGAAATGTAAGTAGAGTCTTGAGTATAAACCATCCTAAATAATCAGACGCTTAATCGTCCCCTTAGTGACTAGTGTGCTAGAGTCAACATTATCCTGTCATATATCTATTAGGTGACAAGAGTGAATAATGCTCAAGTGTGTGATCACATTCTAATCGATGTGTAACTTGAGGATTAGACTGCTCATATCACCACTGTATCATAGGGTCAATAAAAAATGATGACCCTTAGTATCTGTAAGAGCACAAAAAATGTGTAGTGTCTAATTTCTTAGGCCTAGATTTGGAGTTTGGCGGTAGCCGTGAAAACCAGCGTTAGAGGCTCCTAACGCTGGTTTTAGGCTACCGCCGGTATTTGGAGTCATTCAAAAAAGGGTCTAACACTTACTTTTCAGCCGCGACTTTTCCATACCGCAGATCCCCTTACGTCAATTGCGTATCCTATCTTTTCAATGGGATCTTTCTAACTCCAGTATTTAGAGTCGTGGCTGAAGTGAGCGTTACAATTCTAACGACAAAACTCCAGCCGCAGAAAAAAGTCAGTAGTTAAGAGCTTTCTGGGCTAACGCCGGTTCATAAAGCTCTTAACTACTGTACTCTAAAGTACACTAACACCCATAAACTACCTATGTACCCCTAAACCGAGGCCCCCCCACATCGCTGACACTCGATTAAATTTTTTTAACCCCTAATCTGCCGACCGCCACCTACGTTATACTTATGTACCCCTAATCTGCTGCCCCTAACACCGCCGACCCCTATATTATATTTATTAACCCCTAATCTGCCCCCCTCAACGTCGCCTCCATCTGCCTACACTTATTAACCCCTAATCTGCCGAGCGGACCGCACCGCTACTATGAAAAAGTTATTAACCCCTAATCCGCCTCACTAACCCTATAATAAATAGTATTAACCCCTAATCTGCCCTCCCTAACATCGCCGACACCTAACTTCAATTATTAACCCCTAATCTGCCGACTGGAGCTCACCGCTATTCTAATAAATGTATTAACCCCTAAAGCTAAGTCTAACACTAACACCCCCCCTAAGTTAAATATAATTTTAATCTAACGAAATTAATTAACTCTTATTAAATAAATTATTCCTATTTAAAGCTAAATACTTACCTGTAAAATAAATCCTAATATAGCTACAATATAAATTATAATGATATTATAGCTATTTTAGGATTAATATTTATTTTACAGGTAACTTTGTATTTATTTTAGCCAGGTACAATAGCTATTAAATAGTTAAGAACTATTTAATAGCTAAAATAGTTAAAATAATTAAAAAATTTACCTGTAAAATAAATCCTAACCTAAGTTACAATTAAACCTAACACTACACTATCAATAAATTAATTAAATAAAATACCTACAATTACCTACAATTAAACCTAACACTACACTATCAATACATTAATTAAATACAATATCTACAAATAGATACAATGAAATAAACTAACCAAAGTACAAAAAATAAAAAAGAACTAAGTTACAAAAAATAAAAAAATATTTACAAACATTAGAAATATATTACAACAATTTTAAACTAATTACACCTACTCTAAGCCCCCTAATAAAATAACAAAGCCCCCCAAAATAAAAAAAAATGCCCTACCCTATTCTAAATTACTAAAGTTCAAAGCTCTTTTACCTTACTAGCCCTGAACAGGGCCCTTTGTGGGGCATGCCCCAAGAAGTTCAGCTCTTTTGCCTGTAAAAAAAACATACAATACCCCCCCCAACATTACAACCCACCACCCACATACCCCTAATCTAACCCAAACCCCCCTTAAATAAACCTAACACTAAGCCCCTGAAGATCTCCCTACCTTGAGTCACCCAGCCGAGCCAAATTCTTCATCCAAGCGGAGCAAGAAGAGGTCCTCCATCCGGTAGAAGTCTTCATCCAAGCGGGGCAGAAGAGGTCTTCCATCCGATTGAAGTCTTCATCCAAGCGGGATCTTCTATCGTCATCCATCCGGAGCGGAGCGGCAGCATCCTGAAGACCTCCGACGCGGAACATCCATCCTGGCCGACGACTGAACGATGAATGACGGTTCCGGATGCTGCCACTCCGCTCCGGATGGATGACGATAGAAGATCCCGCTTGGATGAAGACTTCAATCGGATGGAAGACCTCTTCTGCCCCGCTTGGATGAAGACTTCTACCGGATGGAGGACCTCTTCTTGCTCCGCTTGGATGAAGAATTTGGCTCGGCTGGGTGAAGACGACTCAAGGTAGGGAGATCTTCAGGGGCTTAGTGTTAGGTTTATTTAAGGGGGGTTTGGGTTAGATTAGGGGTATGTGGGTGGTGGGTTGTAATGTTGGGGGGGTATTGTATGTTTTTTTTACAGGCAAAAGAGCTGAACTTCTTGGGGCATGCCCCGCAAAGGGCCCTGTTCAGGGCTGGTAAGGTAAAAGAACTTTGAACTTAGTAATTTAGAATAGGGTAGGGCATTTTTTATTTTGGGGGGCTTTGTTATTTTATTAGGGGGCTTAGAGTAGGTGTAATTAGTTTAAAATTGTTGTAATATATTTCTAATGTTTGTAAATATTTTTTTATTTTTTGTAACTTAGTTCTTTTTTATTTTTTGTACTTTAGTTAGTTTATTTCATTGTATTTATTTGTAGATATTGTATTTAATTAATGTATTGATAGTGTAGTGTTAGGTTTAATTGTAGGTAATTGTAGGTATTTTATTTAATTAATTTATTGATAGTCTAGTGTTAGGTTTAATTGTAACTTAGGCTAGGATTTATTTTACAGGTAATTTTGTAATTATTTTAACTATTTTAGCTATTAAATAGTTCTTAACTATTTAATAGCTATTGTACCTGGTTAAAATAAATACAAAGTTACCTGTAAAATAAATATAAATCCTAAAATAGCTATAATATAATTATAATTTATAGTGTAGCTATATTAGGATTTATTTTACAGGTAAGTATTTAGCTTTAAATAGGAATAATTTATTTAATAAGAGTCAATTAATTTCGTTAGATTTAAATTATATTTAACTTAGGGGGGTGTTAGGGTTAGGGTTAGACTTAGCTTTAGGGGTCAATACATTTATTAGAATAGCGGTGAGCTCCAGTCGGCAGATTAGGGGTTAATGTTTGAAGTTAGGTGTCGGCGATGTTAGGGAGGGCAGATTAGGGGTTAATACTATTTATTATAGGGTTAGTGAGGCGGATTAGGGGTTAATAACTTTATTATAATAGCGGTGCGGTCCGGTCAGCAGATTAGGGGTTAATAAGTGTAGGCAGGTGGAGGCGACGTTGTGGGGGCAGATTAGGGGTTAATAAATATAATATAGGGGTCGGCGGTGTTTGGGGCAGCAGATTAGGGGTACATAGGGATAATGTAAGTAGCGGCGGTTTACGGAGTGGCAGATTAGGGGTTAATAATAATATGCAGGGATCAGCGATAGCGGGGGAGGCAGAATAGGGGTTAATAAGTGTAAGGTTAGGGGTGTTTAGACTCGGGGTTCATGTTAGGGTGTTAGGTGCAGACGTAGGAAGTGTTTCCCCATAGCAAACAATGGGACTGCGTTAGGAGCTGAACGCGGCTTTTTTGCAGGTGTTAGGTTTTTTTTCAGCTCAAACAGCCCCATTGTTTCCAATGGGGGAATCGTGCACGAGCACGTTTTTGAGGCTGGCCGCGTCCGTAAGCAACTCTGGTATCGAGAGTTGCAGTTGCGTTAAATATGCTCTACGCTCCTTTTTTGGAGCCTAACACAGACATTCTGTGGACTCTCAATACCAGAGTTATTTTAAAGGTGCGGCCAGAAAAAAGCATGCGTTAGCTACGCGGGTCGTTACCGGCAAAACTCTAAATCTAGCTGTTAGAAAATAGGGAAGGTATTGGGTAAAACCTTGATTATTGAACCATCCCTCTATGGCCAGAGGTTTAATAGTTGCCTTAGTAACTACTATGCTAGATTCTACATAATCCTATCGTTTGTCTAAAATAAAGTGGTGGAAGTGAATAATGCTCAAATGTGTGACCACAGTCTATTGATTGTATAATTTAAGATTAGACTTCTCATATCACCAAATATCAGAGGGTCAAACAAAAGTGACAAATATCACAAGATAATGACCAATAATATAAAAGACATAATGATATCTAATGTCTCAGAAATAGAACAGGGATGATTGTAGGTAAATTCTCAGATATTCAACCATCCCTATATGTACAAAGAATTAGTCGTCACCTTAGTGACTATTGTGCTGGAGTTAACATAATCTTAACATTTATATAAAGTCAATAAAATCTCTAGAGTGAATAATAATGCTCAAGTGTGTGACCTCAGTCTATTCTTTGTTGGACTTGAGGATTAAACTGCTCACATCACCGCAGTATGGGATGGTAAAAATAAAAAATGACAAATATCGACAAGATGATGACAAATGGCATGTATATAAAGAATGACGTCTGTAAAGATAAATTACTCTATCAGATATTACGCCTATTATGGTCAATGTAATTCAGACTGATGTAACCAGTGTCATAAAGACTCAGTGTGTCCTATTACAAATCCTACTTGTATATATACACTTGTAAGTATAACGGGTATGACTCTAGTAGAAATGATGATCTAATTATCTTAATCTGTATTGAAATCCAACCTCTATTGCTTGATTAATATTCAAGAGACCTCATGAACAGAAACTCACTCATATTAGAAGTAGTGAACAAGTGACTGATTCTTATCCTAGTTTGAAATAAGAGAGTGCAAGTAAACAAACTGGTAACATGGTAAGTGGTAACATATTCATCTTGGATTCAGAAAAGGTACTAAAGTATGATAGTAACTAGTCCTAAAGCCCGTTCACACGGGCCATTTTTTGCAGTACAGTGGTCCCACCCCTGACGTTCTCTCCCTCCCACTCTCTTTTGCTTTCTCTCTCTCCCCCCTCTCTTTTGCGCTCTCTCCCCCCCTCTCTCTCTCTCTCTCTCTCTCTCTCCATCTCCCCCTCTCTCTCTCTCTCTCCCCTCTCTCTCTCCCCCCTCTCTCTCTCTCTCTCCCCCCTTTCTCTCTCTCTCCCCTCTCTCTCTCTCTCCCCTCTCTCTCTCTCCCCTCTCTCTATCTCACCCCTCTCTCTCTCCCCTCTCTCTATCTCCCCTCTATCTCTCTCTCTCTCTCTCTCCCCCCCTCTCTCTCTCGCCTCTCTCTTTCTCTCTCCCCTCTCTCTGTCTCTCTCTCTCCCCTCTATCTCTCTCCCCTCTATCTCTCTCTCTCCCCCCTCTCTCTCTCTCTCTCCCCCCTCTCTCTCTCTCTCCCCCTCCTCTCTCTCCCCCCTCTCTCTCTCTCCCCTCTCTCTCTCACCTCTCTCTCTCTCCCCCTCTCTCCCTCCCCTCTCTCCCTCCCTCTCTCCCCCCCCCCTCTCTCCCCCCTCTCTCTCTCTCTCTCTCTCTCTCCCCCTCTCTTTCTCTCTCCCCCTCTCTCTCCCCCTCTCTCTCCCCCCCCTCTCTCTCTCTCTCTCTCTCTCTCCCCCCCTCTCTCTCTCTCTCCTCTCTCTCTCTCTCTCTCCCCCCTCTCTCTCTCTCCCCCCCTCTCTCTCTCTTCTCTCTCTCTTTCTCCCCCCCTCTCTCTCTCTCTCTCTCTCTCTCCCCCCTCTGTCTCTCCTCTCTCTCTCTCGCCCCTCTATCTCTCCCCCCCTCTCTCTCCCCTCTCTCTCTCTCCCCCCCTCTCTCTCTCCCCCCTCTCTCTCCCCTCTCTCTGTGTCTCTCCTCTCTCTCTATCTCTCTCCCCTCTCTCTCTCCCCTCCCCCTTCTCTCTCTCTCCCTCTCTCTCTCTTTCTCTCTCTCCTCTCTCTCTCTCTCCCTCTCCCCCCTCTCTCTCTGTCTCTCTCTCTCCCTCTCCCCCCTCTCTCTCTCCCCCTTTAACTCCCCCCCTCTTTCTCCCCCTCTCTCTCCCCCCTCTCTCTCTCCTCACATCTCCCCCCCTCTCCCCACATCTCCCCCCTCTCCCCACATCTCTCCCCACATCTCCCCCCTCTCTCCACATCTCCCCCCATCTCTCCCCTTTCTCCACATCTCCCCCCTCTCTCCACATCTCCCCCCTCTCTCCACATCTCCCCACATCTCCCCCTCCCTCACTCCACATCTCCCCCCTCTCCCCACACATCTCCCCCCTCTCTCCACATCTCCCCCCTCTCTCCACATCTCCCCCCTCTCTCCACATCTCCCCACATCTCTCCCCTCTCTCCACATCTCCCCCCTCACTCCACATCTCCCCCCTCACTCCACATCTCCCCACATCTCTCCACATCTCCCCCCTCACTCCACATCTCCCCCCTCACTCCACATCTCCCCCCCTCACTCCACATCTCCCCCCCTCTCCCCACATCCCTCCACCCTCTCTTGAGCTGTTTGAGCTCTCTTCACGGGCCTTCACGCTAGGCTCCGCCCCCTTCACGGGCCTTCGCGTTAGGCCCGTCCCCTTCACGCTCGGCCACGCCCACTTTTGCTCGGCGCAGTCGGCAGAACAGGTAGGGACTTAGGCCAGTGTGTTTGTCCGCGTGCTGTCTTTACTGCGCATGACAGCTTCGGACAAACACACTTGGCCTTTTATAGTATAGGATAATATATTTGGAGTAAGATTCACAGTAGCTCTGTCCTAAACAAAGGAAACAGACAGGATACGTGAACATTTACTATTAATTGACTTAATTGACAAATTAAATATGGAAACAGCTTTGCATAAACACTTTTCTATAAAACATCAGGGAAATATAAGAGATCTAACTTTCATGGGAATACAGAAGGTCAGTAAAGATTGGAGAGGTGTCAACCATGAGAAGAAATTACTTACTGTCGAATCCAAATGGATCTTCAATTTAGATTGTCTTTTTCCCAAAGGGCTAAATAATAAAGAAGATCTCTCTCACCTTTTTAATATGATCTGATCCCAAATTCCCCTTTACATTCTGATCCTGAATTTCATTCTGACTATCAAGTCACACACTCTAGCTAGTGCCCATTCTAGTGAGCCATTCAGCAATACTCTTTATCCATTTAAGAATATTGACCTATTTTAGAATCCAAGGTCCCTGTGGGACGTTTTTACACTTTATCCACATATCTGTATCCCTCTCCCTCTATGAACTATTCTCAGTATAGCAGCTTCATCACTATCATACGTCCTTTGTTTAGGACAGAGCTACTGTGAATCTTACTCCAAGTATATTATTACTATCATAATTTAGTACCTTTTCTGAATCCAAGATGAATATGTTACCACTAGGACATAAACATACTTTTAGAATCCTTATCATATTAGACAGTGATTGGCATTAGTAATCCACTAATACACTAGGGTCCTCTAAAATATTCTGTAATTTCACAAATCATTGCAAGTTTGCTTACTTGAACTCTCTTATTTCAAACTAGGATAAGAACCAGTCACTTGTTCACTACTTCTAATATGAGTGAGTTTCTGCTCGAGAGGTCTCTTGAATATTAATCAAGCAATAGAGGTTGGATTTCAATACAGATTAAGATCATTAGATCATCATTTCTACTAGAGTCATACCCGTTATACTTACAAGTATATATATACAAGTAGGATTTGTAATAGGACACACTATGGCCTAGATTTGGAGTTCGGCGGTAAAAGGGCTGTTAACGCTCCGCGGGCTTTTTTCTGGCCGCACCATAAAATTAACTCTGGTATCGAGAGTTCAAACAAATGCTGCGTTAGGCTCCAAAAAAGGAGCGTAGAGCATTTTTACCGCAAATGCAACTCTCGATACCAGAGTTGCTTACGGACGCGGCCGGCCTCAAAAACGTGCTCGTGCACGATTCCCCCATAGAAAACAATGGGGCTGTTTGAGCTGAAAAAAAACCTAACACCTGCAAAAAAGCAGCGTTCAGCTCCTAACGCAGCCCCATTGTTTCCTATGGGGAAACACTTCCTACGTCTGCACCTAACACTCTAACATGTACCCCGAGTCTAAACACCCCTAACCTTACACTTATTAACCCCTAATCTGCCGCGCCCGCTATCGCTGACCCCTGCATATTTTTTTAAACCCCTAATCTGCCGCTCCGTAAACCGCCGCCACCTACGTTATCCCTATGTACCCCTAATCTGCTACCCCTAACACCGCCGACCCCTATATTATATTTATTAACCCCTAACCTGCCCCCCACAACGTCGCCGACACCTGCCTACACTTATTAACCCCTAATCTGCCGAGCGGACCTGAGCGCTACTATAATAAAGTTATTAACCCCTAATCCGCCTCACTAACCCTATCATAAATAGTATTAACCCCTAATCTGCCCTCCCTAACATCGCCGACACCTAACTTCAATTATTAACCCCTAATCTTCCGATTGGAGCTCACCGCTATTCTAATAAATGGATTAACCCCTAAAGCTAAGTCTAACCCTAACACTAACACCCCCCTAAGTTAAATATAATATTTATCTAACGAAATAAATTAACTCTTATTAAATAACTTATTTCTATTTAAAGCTAAATACTTACCTGTAAAATAAACCCTAATATAGCTACAATATAAATTATAATTATATTATAGCTATTTTAGGATTAATATTTATTTTACAGGCAACTTTGTAATTATTTTAACCAGGTACAATAGCTATTAAATAGTTAAGAACTATTTAATAGTTACCTAGTTAAAATAATAACAAATTTACCTGTAAAATAAATCCTAACCTAAGTTATAATTAAACCTAACACTACCCTATCAATAAAATAATTAAATAAACTACCTACAATTACCTACAATTAACCTAACACTACACTATCAATAAATTAATTAAACACAATTCCTACAAATAAATACAATTAAATAAACTAGCTAAAGTACAAAAAATAAAAAAGAACTAAGTTACAGAAAATAAAAAAATATTTACAACAATTTTAAACTAATTACACCTACTCTAAGCCCCCTAATAAAATAACAAAGCCCCCCAAAATAAAAAATTCCCTACCCTATTCTAAATTAAAAAAGTTACAAGCTCTTTTATACAATACCCCCCCCCAACATTACAACCCACCACCCACATACCCCTAATCTAACCCAAACCCCCTTAAAGAAACCTAACACTAAGCCCCTGAAGATCTTCCTACCTTGTCTTCACCATACCAGGTTCACCGATCCGTCCTGGCTCCAACATCTTCATCCAACCCAAGCGGGGGTTGGCGATCCATAATCCGGTCCAGAAGAGGCTCCAAAGTCTTCCTCCTATCCGGCAAGAAGAGGACATCCGGACCGGCAAACATCTTCTCCAAGCAGCATCTTCGATCTTCTTCCATCCGGAGCGAAGCGGCAGGATCCTGAAGACATCCAGCGCGGAACATCCATCCGGACCGACGACTGAACGACGAATGACTGTTCCTTTAAGGGACGTCATCCAAGATGGCGTCCCTCGAATTCCGATTGGCTGATAGGATTCTATCAGCCAATCGGAATTAAGGTAGGAATTTTCTGATTGGCTGATGGAATCAGCCAATCAGAATCTAGTTCAATCCTATCAGCCAATCGGAATTCGAGGGACGCCATCTTGGATGACGTCCCTTAAAGGAACAGTCATTCGTCGTTCAGTCGTCGGTCCGGATGGATGTTCCGCGCTGGATGTCTTCAGGATCCTGCCGCTTCGCTCCGGATGGAAGAAGATCGAAGATGCCGCTTGGAGAAGATGTTTGCCTCTTCTTGCCGGATAGGAGGAAGACTTTGGAGCCTCTTCTGGACCGGATTATGGATCGCCAACCCCCGCTTGGGTTGGATGAAGATGTTGGAGCCAGGACGGATCGGTGAACCTGGTATGGTGAAGACAAGGTAGGAAGATCTTCAGGGGCTTAGTGTTAGGTTTCTTTAAGGGGGTTTGGGTTAGATTAGGGGTATGTGGGTGGTGGGTTGTAATGTTGGGGGGGGGGTATTGTATGTTTTTTTTTACAGGCAAAAGAGCTGAAATTCTTGGGGCATGCCCCGCAAAGGGCCCTGTTCAGGGCTGGTAAGGTAAAAGAGCTTGTAACTTTTTTAATTTAGAATAGGGTAGGGAATTTTTTATTTTGAGGGGCTTTGTTATTTTATTAGGGGGCTTAGAGTAGGTGTAATTAGTTTAAAATTGTTGTAATATTTTTCTTATGTTTGTAAATATTTTTTTATTTTCTGTAACTTAGTTCTTTTTTATTTTTTGTACTTTAGCTAGTTTATTTAATTGTATTTATTTGTAGGAATTGTGTTTAATTAATTTATTGATAGTGTAGTGTTAGGTTAATTGTAGGTAATTGTAGGTAGTTTATTTAATTATTTTATTGATAGGGTAGTGTTAGGTTTAATTATAACTTAGGTTAGGATTTATTTTACAGGTAAATTTGTTATTATTTTAACTAGGTAACTATTAAATAGTTCTTAACTATTTAATAGCTATTGTACCTGGTTAAAATAATTACAAAGTTGCCTGTAAAATAAATATTAATCCTAAAATAGCTATAATATAATTATAATTTATATTGTAGCTATATTAGGATTTATTTTACAGGTAAGTATTTAGCTTTAAATAGGAATAATTTATTTAATAAGAGTTAATTTATTTCGTTAGATTTAAATTATATTTAACTTAGGGGGGTGTTAGTGTTAGGGTTAGACTTAGCTTTAGGGGTTAATACATTTATTAGAATAGCGGTGAGCTCCGGTCGGCAGATTAGGGGTTAATAATTGAAGTTAGGTGTCGGCGATGTTAGGGAGGGCAGATTAGGGGTTAATACTATTTATGATAGGGTTAGTGAGGCGGATTAGGGGTTAATACATTTATTATAGTAGCGCTCAGGTCCGCTCGGCAGATTAGGGGTTAATAAGTGTAGGCAGGTGTCGGCGACGTTGAGGGGGGCAGATTAGGGGTTAATAAATATAATATAGGGGTCGGCGATGTTAGGGGCAGCAGATTTGGGGTACATAGGGATAACGTAGGTGGCGGCGATTTGCGGTCGGAAGATTAGGGGTTAATTATTTTAAGTAGCTGGCGGCGACGTTGTGGGGGGCAAGTTAGGGGTTAATAAATGTAATACAGGGGTCGGCGGGGTTAGGGGCAGCAGATTAGGGGTACATAAATATAACGTAGGTGGCGGTCGGCAGATTAGGGGTTAAAAAATTTAATCGAGTGGCGGCGGTGTGGGGGGACCTCGGTTTAGGGGTACATAGGTAGTTTATGGGTGTTAGTGTACTTTAGGGTACAGTAGTTAAGAGCTTTATGAACCGGCGTTAGCCAGAAAGCTCTTAACTCCTGCTATTTTCAGGCGGCTGGAATCTTGTCGTTAGAGCTCTAACGCTCACTTCGGAAACGACTCTAAATACCGGCGTTAGAAAGATCCCATTGAAAAGATAGGCTACGCAAATGGCGTAGGGGGATCTGCGGTATGGAAAAGTCGCGGCTGAAAAGTGAGCGTTAGACCCTTTAATCACTGACTCCAAATACCAGCGGGCGGCCAAAACCAGCGTTAGGAGCCTCTAACGCTGGTTTTGACGGCTACCGCCGAACTCCAAATCTAGGCCTAAGTCTTTATGACACTGGTTACATCAGTCTGAATTACATTGATCATAATAGGCGTAATATCTGATAGAGTAATTTATCTTTACAGACGTCATTCTTTATATACATACCATTTGTCATCATCTTGTCGATATTTGTCATTTTTTATTTTTACCATCCCACACTGCGGTGATGTGAGCAGTTTAATCCTCAAGTCCAACAAAGAATAGACTGAGGTCACACACTCGAACATTATTTTTCACTCTAGAGATTTTATTGACTTTAGATAAATGTTAAGATTATGTTAACTCCAGCACAATAGTCACTAAGGTGACGACTAATTCTTTGTACATATGGGGATGGTTGAATATCTGAGAATTTAACTACAATCATCCCTGAGACATTAGATATCATTATGTCTTTTATATTATTGGTCATTATCTTGTGATATTTGTCACTTTTGTTTGACCCTCTGATATTTGGTGATATGAGAAGTCTAGTCTTCAGTTATACAATCAATAGACTGTGGTCACACATTTGAGCATTATTCACTTCCACCACTTTATTTTAGACAAACGATAGGATTATGTAGATTCTAGCATAGTAGTTACTAAGGCAACTATTAAACCTCTGGCCATAGATGGATGGTTCAATAATCAAGGATTTACCCATTACCTTCCCTATTTTCTAAGAAATTAGACACTACACATTTTTTATTCTCTTACAGATACTAAGGGTCATCATTTTTTACTGACCCTATGATACAATGGTGATATGAGCAGTCTAATCTTCAATTTACACATCGATTAGAATGTGGTCACACACTTGAGTATTATTCACTCTTGTCACCTAATAGATATATGACCGGATAATGTTAACTCTAGCACACTAGTCACTAAGGGGACGATTAAGCCTCTGATTATTTAGGATGGTTTATACTCAAGACTCTACTTACATTTCAGTCATTTTCTGAGACATCAGACACTATATTTGTTATTATATCTCTATATAATCGTGTCTCTCATGAAATATCTAATTGGAATATACGGTGGGGCACATACTTTAATATCTTCCGATAACCGGCATCTGTATATCGTCTCCCATCTGATACCCTATAGGGACACTAGTTGGGATACACACCTTAGAATTTACCAATGACCGGCGCCTGTGAACAGTCGTGACGTCACAACCAATAGATGAGCTTGAAATTCGGAACATATTCCTGACAATTGGCTTACATGATCGCAATACAATTGGGCACATCTAAATAAATAAATAAAGTCTAATTGTGTAATCGTCAAATTGGGCGACCATTGACATATGTAGAGATACAGGAGATAATAATATTAGTAACACAATAACCAACCAGAAGTCACATCACGATCCTCCGGAGGCGAGGTAAAATAGGAATGTTTTTATGTTTCAAATGTTTTAATTGTTGTATTTGGATTTATCAAATTGTGGTTATCATATGAAAATGACCTATATGAAAATTAGTTGATTAATATGTATATCAAAGATACCTAAGAACATTTCGAAAACCGGAAGTTCCATGATAGTGGAGATCCGGTCAGATTTTACCTTCCGCTATATAAGGCCACCAGCTACACTTCACAAACCAGTCTTGATAAAGGCCTAGCATGGGCCGAAACGCGTAGACTTTAGCACTGGTAAGCCTTGTTTTATTGCTACTACTTTTCGAAAACCATCTACACTATATATTTCTCTTTCACAGGAGGATTATCGTTATTTGTTATTGGGAATTTTTCTTGTTACTGCACCCTTAAGGAACACTGTGATATCGTTTTGTGAACATTGAGACACTCACACATTGTTTCCAGGATTAGTACAACATTTTTTGTGGTCACTTTTTTGCTTGTATTTTTTGTACACACTCTTTTTGGTTTAAACCTTTTTTGCTTTTTTGGATTTTTTAATTTGTGACACTATTTTTGTGACACTGGTTTTATTGTTTTTTTATTGTACCCACTGATTGTATTATTATTTCTTCACTACCACTATAGCATTTTTCATCTATCACTACAACATTTTATGACATTTTTTATCATCTTCACTATTTTTTACCATCTTCACCATTTTTTCTGTTGGATCCTCATTAGACATAGAAGCCACTACTTATTGAATTACAATTGGAGTCCCACTACTTATATCTCCTTAATACCACTACCACTAAAGGGTTACCCTGAAGGTTTCATGGACTACTAGTTTTGTATTTTCAATTGCTTTGTTTTTATTGATTGCATTGTCAAAACGATTACTATTTGTTTTTATTGTTTTTATCTGCATTACTGTCATTTTAATGTTTAGCATTGATCCATGATGTCGGCTTATATGTATTAAATAAATTTCATTTTAATTTAATCATTTGAGTCTATTGTTAGTAGTACCTCTGCCTCCGTCAGGACAGGCGCCTGGGTTTCATTTCAATTTATATCTAGTCACTACAGCATACTTGTGTATCCGGACTCAGCTTGTCTCCGTTGCACCTGTCAGTCACTACAGCATACTTGTGCATCCGGACTCAGCTTGTCTCCATTGCACCTGTCAGCGACTACAGCATACTTGTGCATCCGGACTCAGCTTGTCTCCGTTGCACCTGTCAGTCACTACAGTATACTTGTGTATCCGAACTCAGCTTGTCTCCGTTGCACCTGTCAGTCACTACAGCATACTTGTGTATCCGGACTCAACTTGTCTCTGTTGCACCTGTCAGTCACTACAGCATACTTGTGTATCCAGACTCAGCTTGTCTCCATTGCACCTGTCAGCGACTACAGCATACTTGTGCATCCGGACTCAGCTTGTCTCCATTGCACCTGTCAGTGTCAGGGTTTTTTCCTGACTTGTTTGCCATGTGCTTCTGGCAGCCATTTTACTCGCCTCTCTTGCTGACTTTGGTGCATTCTGGGAGATGCTGCTCACTTCCTGTACTTCCTTTTATGGCCAGACTGGTTTACATCATCCATGTGAGACAGGATGCAGTCTCAGAATTGTGATGTCATCACTTATTATTTAAAGGGCCTTTGTTCAGTATGCTTTGACCTTGCGTTGTCTCAGACCTGTTTGTGAGAGCTCCTGTGTATTACCTGGCTGTATGACGTCCCTCCTGGTTCCTGATCCCTGGCTTGTTCCTGACTCTGCTGTTCTCCTTGTTCCTGATTCTGGCTCGTCTGACTATTCGCTTTGGCTCCTGACTCGGCTTGTCTGACTACCAGCTCTAGTTTTGACTCCTGGCTTGTTATTTGACTTGTGGACTTTTTATTATTTTTTGCTATTAATAAAGGTGTGATTATTTTTGCACTTCTCGTCTCAGTCTGATTCCTGGCACCCTGACATTACGCAAGGGCCATGAATCCTGATGGTGCTAATAATCCACCTTTACCTGCCATAATTTCCAGGATGGATGAACAGGATCACCGCTTGGATCAATTTGCACTAGCCCTGCAAACCCTGCTGACTCACACTGCACATTTGGACCAAAGTGTCCCGCAAGTTATGGTTGCTCCTGTTTCCACTGATGTACCTAGTCCTACCAGGAGCTTGTCCGGTTCTGCACCTCTACCTCAGCGATATGGAGGCGATCCTAATCAGTGCAGAGGGTTTTTGAACCAGGTGGGTATTTACTTTGAGATGTTACCGCAGCCGTTTCCCTCTGACAGAGCTAAGGTGGGATTTCTCATTTCGTTACTCTCTGACACAGCTCTTGCCTGGGCTAATCCCTTGTGGGAGACTAATAAACCTGTGATTTCAAATTACCCTGAATTTGTGGCCTCCTTTCGAAGGGTATTTGATGTTCCAGCTCGCTCCTCCTCTGCTGCTAAATGACTCATGTCCATTCAGCAAGGTACAAGATCTGTTGCTCAGTATGCCATTGAGTTCCGTACGCTTGCAGCAGAGGTAGGCTGGAACAATGAAGCCCTTGTTGCCGCCTTCTTTCATGGGCTCTCTGATGTGATTAAAGACGAAGTTGCTGCCAGAGATTTACCAGAAGATCTCGAGGCATTGGTGTCTTTTTTGATCCTAATTGACATCAAACTAAGTGAGAGGCCTTCTTTCAAGGAGCACTTGCGGAAGCCTCCTGTACCGTTGTCTCCTACGTGTTCGTTCCCACCCATGCCTCCCTCTCCTCCCATGCCTCCTGGTCCCGAGTCACCAGTTACTGCTGAGCCGATGCAGTTGGGATTCACACATCTCTCCGTAGCGGAGAGCGCCTTTAGGAGAAGGGAGGAGCTCTGCCTCTATTGTGGGTTACAGGGCCACCTTTTGAAGTATTTTCCTACACGGCCGGGAAACGCTCACACCTAAGGTCCTGTCGGGGGCAGACCTTAGGTGGTTTATTCTTGTCCCCGGAACCGCTAAAGGAGAAACCTTTGGTCACGGTTGTCCTTTCCTGGGTGGACTCCTCCATAGTCACCCAGGCTCTTGTTGACTCCAGTGCTGCGGGCTATTTCATTGACAGTGCTTTTGTATCGAAGCCCTCCATTCCTGTTTTGCTTCGGTCCGTTCCGCTTGCTATTGAGGCCATTGATGGCAGGCCCCTTCAGTTCCATGATAGTGGAGATCCGGTGAGATTTTACCTTCCGCTATATAAGTGTAATATCCTTGGAAGTTATGGGTTAATTCGCTCAGCCTCTATTTCATTCAGCATTTCCCTTTATAAGGCACACCCTTGTATTATAACATTGCTTGGTATTGAATGTTTCAGTTCAGTTTATACTAGCCTCTCCGTATTTAACGGAATTCTATGCTCCAAAACCTAACAACTTGTCACTCCTCCTGAGTCCTTCATTTCCTCACAGACCTGTGCCTGCACAGTGATCGCCTACCTTGCTGCACCATTACAACTAGTGATTCCTTACAACCTCGGGTTGTCGGATCTCCGGACTCCTTGGATCAGCTGTTTGGCGGGTGACGTCACCGACGGCCGCATCGGATCATTCCGCAACTCACGCTGCAAACTCCTGACAGGCTGCTCTCTGCTGCTCCACACAGGACCGCACACAGCTCGTACAAACAACAAATCCACAGGTTGTTTTTGAACTTTACACTACACTTGGTAAGCGAACTCAGAATCACTTACTTGATATCTTATAACTTTGCTTATCTATAGACATTCGTTCTAATCATTCTGTTTATATTTCTATCTGTGACATCTCAGCTTAATATGTTACATTGCTACCATGTTAACTTGTTAGCCCCAGTGTTAAGCAGACATTGACACTGAGCTAACATATAACTACATTAACATCCTGAGCACATTCACATAGGTACAGAATCTACTTATGTATCACTGCTTGGGATTACATACAACTACTTAATAATTAAGAGATTGTATTGTTCAAGCACTTCAAACTTATATATCACATCTATGATAAACTCAGTAGGATTATTACTTGCTGTAATAACAACACTCTGCATGTCTGGATTGTTACAGGAATACCAAGCCTAAAAAAACATATAGGTGTGATGAATCCTGTTGAGCTCTCTAATTATGTGGTCACCCTTGGCCAAAAAGTGGATCAGTTAATCTAGGCCTGAGAGACCTACAGGTAGAAAACCAAACCCTAAAGAATATCATTAAGGAAGGGCTCACTCCTGCACCTCTTAACACTGATACTACACCAGAACCTCCTGTCAGTCCACCAGATAAGTTTAGTGGCGATAGGAAGCAATTCAGACAGTTTATTAATGCCTGCACCCTTTTCTTTACTTTAAAACCGAAAACCTTTTCTAATGACAAAATCAAGGTTTTAACAATGATATCATACTTGAGGGGTGAACCGCGTATATGGGCTGACTCACTCTATGAACAAAATAGCCCCACATTAAACTCTCTAGATAACTTCCTTAGCTCCTTATCCTCCTTATATGAGGACCCCCACAGACAAAGCACTGCAGAGCACAAACTAAGAAATTTAAAACAAAATAAAAGAGCTGTGGAGGATTATATTTCTGAGTTTAAGATCTGGCAGCTAGATTCAGGCTGGAACCAGGTATCCTTAAAAAGTCAGTTCAGACTTGGGTTGTCAGAACATATAAAAGATGAATTTGCTAGACTTGATTTACCAGACGATCTGGAAGGCCTAATGCAATTAAGTATCAAGATTGATCACAGAATTAGAGAGAGAAAACAGGAAAAGGTATCTCATGACACCAATATCAAATTCCATGATGCCAGAGTCCCGTCACATCTAAAGGGGACAGATGAACCAATGGATATAGGGGCCATCAAGGGACCTCTGACCCCTGAGGAGAAAAACAGACGTAGACAACACCACTTATGTCTATACTGTGCTTCAAAGGAACACGATGTATCTACTTGCCCAGTACTAAAAAGGACTAAGAAGGGTAAGAATTGTGATACAGTATATACCTTGAAAATTACCAATTCTCAGGTAACAAACTGTCTAATTCCCATCTCTTTACAGTGGGATCACCGCCGCCTTTGCTCTGAAGCTGTCATTGATTCTGGGGCATATTCATGTTATATAGATTCTGCACTTGTTATGTTAAATAAAATACCACTCGTAAAGAAACAGAAACCTGTTCTGGTGCGCCTTATTGATGGTAAACAACTTGAGTCAGGGCCTATTACACATCAGACGGTACCTATACTGGTTACATTACAAAATAACCATCACGAGTATATTACTTTTGACGTACTCACATCACCTATCTTCTCTCTGGTTCTTGGGCTCCAATGGCTTAGGTTACACCAACCTACAATACTATGGGAATCTAACACCATACACTTCACCTCTCCTTACTGTAAGTCTACCTGTATACCACATATACCTATACTTTCAGTTACAGAGGTTCATATACCCCAACAATATAAAGATTTTGAACAAGTATTCTCTAAAAAAGAGGCAGAAACTCTGCCACCACACCGGACATATGATTGCCCAATAGATCTAATTCCTGGATCTGATATTCCCTATGGGCACATTTTCCCTCTATCCGAAAATGAGTTATCACACTTAAAAAACATACATCAATGAGAATTTACAAAAAGGCTTTATAAGACCTTCTACCTCTCCAGCAGGAGCAGGTATCTTTTTTGTTAAAAACAAAGATCACTCCCTGCGCCCAATTGTGGATTACAGGGAGTTAAATAAAAGGACTGTCAAGAACCGTTACCCCCTTCCCTTAATACCGGAGTTAATTGAACGCCTTAGGGGTGCATCCATATTTACAAAGCTCGACTTAAGGGGAGCATACAATCTGATAAGAATAAGGCCAGGTGATGAATGGCTAACAACCTTCAGAACCAGATATGGGTTGTATGAATACACCGTTATGCCCTTCGGGCTTTGTAACGCCCCAGCTACTTTTCAGAGGTACATAAATGACATTTTTAGAGATTTACTTGACAGATCAATGGTGATTTATCTAGACGACATCTTAATATATTCATCTAACATTGAAGAACACACTAAGCTAGTCAGAATTGTTCTATCTAGGCTGCAGGCACATCACCTGTATGTCAAATTAGAAAAATGTATTTTTCTTTCACATGATATTACATTTCTGGGATACCACATAACACCTCAGGGTATTTCCATGGAAACAGACAAGGTTTCAACTATACTTAATTGGCCAACTCCAAAAACAAAAAAGGATGTTCAGAAGTTTCTTGGTTTTTCCAATTTTTACCGGAAATTCATAAAGAATTTCGCTAACATAACAAAACCCTTAACTGAATTAACAAAGAGCCATACACCCTTCCTTTGGACACAGGCCACAAATAACGCTTTTCAGTATCTGAAAACATGTTTTACTACAGCACCAATACTATCTTTTCCAAAACCAAACCTCCAATATATTTTGAAGGTTGACGCCTCCCATCACGCCATTGGTGCCATACTGTCCCAACGCCCCTCACCTCAAGAACCCGTACACCCTATTTCTTTCTATTCTAGCGTTCTAACAGCATCAGAACTAAATTATCACATTGGTGAGAAGGAGTTGCTCGCTATGAAAGCAGCCTTAGAGCATTGGAGGCATCTCCTAGAGGGTACAGACAAACCAATACAAATTTACACAGACCATAGAAACCTTCAATACCTCAAGACCCATAGGACATTGACTTCTAGGCAAGTCAGATGGAGTCTTTTCTTCTCAAGGTTCTCATACAACATATCCTATAGACCCGCATCAAAGAATACGAAAGCTGACATACTCTCAAGGTTACCTGACAAACCTTCTGCACAAACGCCCTATGGAACTATCATTCCAGACCACTGCTTCCGCGAATCGCTAGGAATACTCTTTAATGAAGGATCTTCTCTCCAAGAACATCAGCAAACAGATATAACTCTGCCTAAACACCTGTTAACAAAAGGTACTGACGGGTTGTACCGCAACAATAACATGATCTATATTCCCCCATCTTTAAGAATGACTATTCTCAAAGCAATGCATGACTCAACTCTAACGGGTCACCCTGGCGTACAAAGGACCATAGAGTTAACTAAGAGATCATACTGGTGGCCACAAATGTCCACTGATATACTGAAATACATTCAGTCATGTGAGATTTGCACAACTTGCAAAATTGAAAAACACAAACCGGTAGGTTATCTACTTTCACTACCTATACCTGAAAAACCTTGGACTCATATTGTTGCTGACTTTATAGTGGAACTTCCAAAATCCAGTAACAATACTACAATCATGGTGGTTGTTGATTTATTCTCTAAAATGGCTCACTTCTCTAAAATGGCTCACTTCCAACTTCTATGGAAACCACAACGTTACTCATCAATAATGTCATAAAATTGCATGGTTTACCCCTATCAATTACCACAGATAGAGGGACACAATTTACCTCCAGAATGTGGAGAGAACTCTGTAAGGCTTTATCCATTGAACAACGTCTGAGTTCCGCATACCATCCTCAGAGCAATGGTCAAACGGAGAGAACAAATCAGTGGTTGGAAGATTATCTCAGATGTTTTGTCACACAAAACCAAGACAATTGGTCATCTCTACTTCCACTTGCAGAATTCACCCATAACAACGCCTATCACTCCACAATCAAGGCCACACCGTTCTTCACTAACTATGGTTTTCACCCATTGTTCCATGTCAACCCACAATATGACAGTCAATGCCTGGTAGTCAACGACACCACTAACAGTATCGCTGAAACCTTCTCCATTCTTGCCGACAACATCAAGACTGCCCAGGATAGACAAAAAGTTTATTATAATTTAAGGAGGAGACCAGCACCCACGTATATGATTGGAGACCTTGTATGGCTATCAACAAGGAATCTTCGTCTCAGTACGCCAACTAGGAAATTGAATAGATTCTACATTGGACCCTTTCCGATTAAAAAAGTAATAAACTCTAACGCAGTGACCCTTGAACTCCCTGATGGATATAGGATACATCCCACATTCCATGTTAACCTGCTTAAGCCATACAAAGAACTCAGGAATGCTTCTGCAAGATCTACCACTCAGGTACCTGTAGTTCCGGATTGTGAGTTTGAGGTGGAAAAAATATTGGACTCCAGGAGAGTGTCTGGCCGGTTGCAGTACCTGATCCATTGGAAAGGTTATTCCCCTGATGAAGATTCCTGGGAGCCTTCTGTCAACTTATCGGCCCCCAGGTTGATCTCTCCTTTCCATCGGCGCAACCCAGACAGGCCTCATCCTTGAACCCCAGAGTGGTTCATTTTGGGGGACCCCTCTGTAATATCCTTGGGGAAGTTATGGGTTAATTCGCTCAGCCTCTATTTCATTCAGCATTTCCCTTTATATGGCACACCCTTGTATTATAACATTGCTTGGTATTGAATGGTTCAGTTTATACTAGCCTCTCCGTATTTAACGGAATTCTATGCTCCAAAACCTAACAACTTGTTACTCCTCCTGAGTCCTTCATTTCCCCACAGACCTGTGCCTGCACAGTGATCGCCTACCTTGCTGCACCATTACAACTAGTGATTCCTTACAACCTCGGGTGACAGGCTGCTCTCTGCTGCTCCACACAGGACCGCACACAGCTTGTACAAACAACAAATCCACAGGTTGTTTTTGAACTTTACACTACGCTTGGTAAGCGAACTCAGAATCACTTACTTGATATCTTATAACTTTGCTTATCTATAGACATTCGTTCTAATCATTCTGTTTATATTTCTATCTGTGACATCTCAGCTTAATATGTTACATTGCCACCATGTTAACTTGTTAGCCCCAGTGTTAAGCAGACATTGACACTGAGCTAACATATAACTACATTAACATCCTGAGCACATTCACATAGGTACAGAATCTACTTATGTATCACTGCTTGGGATTACATACAACTACTTAATAATTAAGAGATTGTATTGTTCAAGCACTTCAAACTTATATATCACATCTATGATAAACTCAGTAGGATTATTACTTGCTGTAATAACAACACTCTGCATGTCTGGATTGTTACAATAAGGCCACCAGCTACACTTCACAAACCAGTCTTGATAAAGGCCTAGCATGGGCCGAAACGCGTAGACTTTAGCACTGGTAAGCCTTGTTTTATTGCTACTACTTTTCGAAAACCATCTACACTATATATTTCTCTTTCACAGGAGGATTATCGTTATTTGTTATTGGGAATTTTTCTTGTTACTGCACCCTTAAGGAACACTATGATATCGTTTTGTGAACATTGAGACACTCACACATTGTTTCCAGGATTAGTACAACATTTTTTGTGGTCACTTTTTTGCTTGTACTTTTTGTACACACTCTTTTTGGTTTAAACCTTTTTTGCTTTTTTGGATTTTTTAATTTGTGACACTATTTTTGTGACACTGGTTTTATTGTTTTTTATTGTACCCACTGATTGTAATTATTATTTCTTCACCACCACTATAGCATTTTTCATCTATCACTACAACATTTTATGACATTTTTTATCATCTTCACTATTTTTTACCATCTTCACCATTTTTTCTGTTGGATC
Source organism: Bombina bombina (assembly GCF_027579735.1). Classification (NCBI taxonomy): domain Eukaryota; kingdom Metazoa; phylum Chordata; class Amphibia; order Anura; family Bombinatoridae; genus Bombina; species Bombina bombina. The sequence goes on from NC_069503.1 coordinate 1,021,364,430, forward strand.
CTCATTAGACATAGAAGCCACTACTTATTGAATTACTATTGGAGTCCCACTACTTATATCTCCTTAATACCACTACCACTAAAGGGTTACCCTGAAGGTTTCATGGACTACTAGTTTTGTATTTTCAATTGCTTTGTTTTTATTGATTGCATTGTCAAAACGATTACTATTTGTTTTTATTGTTTTTATCTGCATTACTGTCATTTTAATGTTTAGCATGAATCCATGATGTCGGCTTATATGTATTAAATAAATTTCATTTTAATTTAATCATTTGAGTCTATTGTTAGTAGTACCTCTGCCTCCGTCAGGACAGGCGCCTGGGTTTCATTTCAATTTATATCTAGTCACTACAGCATACTTGTGTATCCGGACTCAGCTTGTCTCCGTTGCACCTGTCAGTCACTACAGCATACTTGTGCATCCGGACTCAGCTTGTCTCCATTGCACCTGTCAGCGACTACAGCATACTTGTGCATCCGGACTCAGCTTGTCTCCATTGCATCTGTCAATGACTACAGCATACTTGTGTATCCAGACACCGGCTGTCTCCACTGCAACTACAGTATACCATGTATCCAGACTCAGCTTGTCTCCCTTGCACCTGTCAGTCACTACAGCATACTTGTGTATCCAGACTCAGCTTGTCTCCATTGCACCTGTCAGTCACTACATCATACTTGTGTATCCAGACTCAACTTGTCTCCATTGCACCTGTCAGTCACTACAGCTTACTTGTGTATCCAGACTCAGCTTGTCTCCCTTGCACCTGTCAGTAACTACAGCTTACTTGCATATCCAGACTCAGCTTGTCTCCATTGCACCTGTCAGTCACTACATCATACTTGTGTATCCAGACTCAGCTTATCTCCCTTGCACCTTTCAGTCACTACATCATACTTGTGTATCCAGACTCAGCTTGTCTCCCTTGCACCTGTCAGTTACTACAGCATACTTGCATATCCAGACTCAGCTTGTCTCCCTTGCACCTGTCAGTCACTACAGCATACATGTGTATCCAGACTCAGCTTGTCTCCCTTGCACCTGTCAGTTACTACAGCATACTTGCATATCCAGACTCAGCTTGTCTCCCTTGCACCTGTCAGTCACTACAGCATACATGTGTATCCAGACTCAGCTTGTCTCCCTTGCACCTGTCAGTTACTACAGCATACTTGCATATCCAGACTCAGCTTGTCTCCCTTGCACCTGTCAGTCACTACAGCATACTTGTGTATCCAGACTCAGCTTGTCTCCCTTGCACCTGTCAGTCACTACAGCATACTTGTGTATCCAGACTCAGCTTGTCTTCATTGCACCTGTCAGTCACTGCAGCATACTTGTGTATCCAGATTCAGCTTGTCTCCCTTGCACCTGTCAGTCACTACAGCATACTTGTGTATCCAGACTCAGCTTGTCTCCCTTGCACCTGTCAGTCACTACAGCATACTTGTGTATCCAGACTCAGCTTGTCTCCCTTGCACCTGTCAGTCACTACAGCATACATGTGTATCCAGACTCAGCTTGTCTCCCTTGCACCTGTCAGTCACTACAGCATACATGTGTATCCAGACTCAGCTTGTCTCCCTTTCACCTGTCAGTCACTACAGCATACATGTGTATCCAGACTCAGCTTGTCTCCCTTGCACCTGTCAGTCACTACAGCATACTTGTGTATCCAGACTCAGCTTGTTTCCCTTGCACCTGTCAGTCACTACAGCATACATGTGTATCCAGACTCAGCTTGTCTCCCTTGCACCTGTAAGTCACTACAGCATACTTGTGTATCCAGACTCAACTTGTCTCCCTTGCACCTGTCAGTCACTACAGCATACTTGTGTATCCAGACTCAGCTTGTCTCCCTTGCACCTGTCAGTCACTACAGCATACTTGTGTATCCAGACTCAGCTTGTCTCCCTTGCACCTGTCAGTCACTACAGCATACTTGTGTATCCAGACTCAACTTGTCTCCCTTGCACCTGTCAGTCACTACAGCATACTTGTGTATCCAGACTCAGCTTGTCTCCCTTGCACCTGTCAGTCACTACAGCATACATGTGTATCCAGACTCAGCTTGTCTCCCTTGCACCTGTCAGTCACTACAGCATACATGTGTATCCAGACTCAACTTGTCTCACTTGCACCTGTCAGTCACTACAGCATACTTGTGTATCCAGACTCAGCTTGTCTCCCTTGCACCTGTCAGTCACTACAGCATACTTGTGTATCCAGACTCAGCTTGTCTCCCTTGCACCTGTCAGTCACTACAGCATACTTGTGTATCCAGACTCAACTTGTCTCCCTTGCACCTGTCAGTCACTACAGCATACTTGTGTATCCAGACTCAGCTTGTCTCCCTTGCACCTGTCAGTCACTACAGCATACTTGTGTATCCAGACTCAGCTTGTCTCCCTTGCACCTGTCAGTCACTACAGCATACTTGTGCATCCAGACTCAACTTGTCTCCCTTGCACCTGTCAGTCACTACAGCATACTTGTGTATCCAGATTCAGCTTGTCTCCCTTGCACCTGTCAGTCACTACAGCATACTTGTGTATCCAGACTCAGCTTGTCTCCCTTGCACCTGTCAGTCACTACAGCATACTTGTGTATCCAGACTCAGCTTGTCTCCCTTGCACCTGTCAGTCACTACAGCATACTTGTGTATCCAGACTCAGCTTGTCTCCCTTGCACCTGTCAGTCACTACAGCATACTTGTGTATCCAGACTCAGCTTGTCTCCCTTGCACCTGTCAGTCACTACAGCATACTTGTGTATCCAGACTCAGCTTGTCTCCCTTGCACCTGTCAGTTACTACAGCATACTTGCATATCCAGACTCAGCTTGTCTCCCTTGCACCTGTCAGCCACTACAGCATACTTGTGTATCCAGATTCAGCTTGTCTCCCTTGCACCTGTCAGTCACTACAGCATACTTGTGTATCCAGACTCAGCTTGTCTCCCTTGCACCTGTCAGTCACTACAGCATACTTGTGTATCCAGACTCAGCTTGCCTCCCTTGCACCTGTCAGTCACTACAGCATACTTGTGTATCCAGACTCAGCTTGTCTCCCTTGCACCTGTCAGTCACTACAGCATACTTGTGTATCCAGACTCAGCTTGTCTCCCTTGCACCTGTCTGTCACTACAGCATACTTGTGTATCCAGACTCAGCTTGTCTCCCTTGCACCTGTCAGTCACTACAGCATACTTGTGTATCCAGACTCAGCTTGTCTCCCTTGCACCTGTCAGTCACTACAGCATACTTGTCTACATTGCACCTTTTCATTCTAATACTCACCAGAAACCTCATTTTTCCTGTGTGTCCAGGTACAGTTTGGCTCCATTGCACCTTGCATACTATTACTTACCTGAGAGCAGGAGCAGATCCAGAAGCTGAAATCAGGAGGGGAAATGTGCCAGATTATTGTATGACAACATGACCCATATAAAAAACTAAATCTGTTGTTTAAATGAGCAGTTACCAATCTGTCAGTTTTATAAAGACCATTGGCTTAAAATCAAGAACAAAATGTCAAAATTAATTAAAAAAAACCAGCATGAAATTGTTTGAGTATTTTAGTAATATAATTCTCCACCATTAACTTAAATGCTGGGATGTCAAAGGCCAAGCTACTATTACTTTGAACCATTTAGCAAAAATAGCTCTAAGATGTTTTTCAATAAGTAATTTATTATCCTGCAATTCAACCGTCATTTGTAACTTCATATTATTTACAATTTCAGATATAGTAGAGACATCAGGAGACTTCCATTTCTTGAGTATTAAATTCCATGCAGTAAAAATGGCCATATTTGTTAAAATTTGATCTCCACTTTGTAAATGTTCATAGAATAAAAATAATATATGATGAGAGTTGAGTTCAAATGTATTTTGAAGAGCTTCATTCAACCAGTAGTTTATTTTTCCCCAATATTGTTTAATTTTGGGGCACAGCCACAGACAATGTACGATGTCAGCCTTCTCTGCTTTACATTTGAAACATCTCCAATATTAATTATTTTGGGCCCATTTATTAATTCTATCAAGTGTGAGATAGTAATTATTTGTTCATTTCAACTGTGTTTCCCTCCAACTGAATATTACTGTTGCAGACTCAGATAAGTGTATACTCTTTGAAATATCTTGAGTTTGAATATCTACAAAGTATCTCTCAAAACTTTCCCTGAGTTTATTTACGTTTGTGGCCAAGATTTATATATAGCACATTGTACCAGTATGAAATAGCTCTTATGCCTGCTGTGTAGATTTTAAGTCCTGCATCTATCTCTTGCAATCCCCAGTCAAGCCCTCTTAATTGAGACACCTGCATGAGATAACTCCTTAATTATAAATATGCAAATACGTTTTTTGAAGGAAGAAGATACTTCGTTGTTAACTCTGCATATGTAAACCATGTCTGATTATCAGGTTTTATCATTTGTTAGAAATACTTTAGCCCCTTCTTATACCACTCTCTAAAAACTGCATTATACAGACCAGGTGTAAAATCTGGAATTCTATGTCATAATATGCAATGTATTCTGCCTCTGTTAGCCAATCTATGCCCTATTTGATCATTGATATCCAATTGTAATATCGTATATTTGGAAATGAGAATATACCGTACTTTCTGAATTCAGATAATCTCTCTATTGATAGACGGGTTTCTTTTTACCCCAGAGGAAAAACGCACAGGCCCTATTATATTTACTAATATCTTGTTTTGGTATGAATAAGGGTAGGTTTTGAAGCAGGAACAGTATTACATGGAAAGAATATTGTCTTGATCAGCATAATTTTTTCCGATTTCTACCTAAATAATTATATAACGGCCTGCTGGATCTAAGTCTTTTTTTATTATATTATATGTAATTTTTTTATTAAAAAATATAGCAACTCCACATTTCTCTCTTTACATGGCGTTGCTATTATCTCCTCTATCCAGTTTGCTTTTAGTTTAGGGATTTCAGTGTCTTTTAAGTGTAATTCTTGTAGGAAAATTACATCAGAACTTGGACTTTTGAGTAATTTTAAAATATATTTTTTTTTAATTGGAGAGGTGATTCCACCGACATTCCATGAAACTAATTTTAAGTTTGTGCACATTTGCTTAAAACTCCATTACATATATCTAACAGGAACCAAAGTGAGCCCCCGATCGGGATAGTAAAAGAAAGGGGGGAAAAAAACAAAAAAACCACAGTTCCAGTTTATCTCCCCATTACAGAGTTTTATAACCTGTATGCTAATGATCTTAGAAGGGTGCTCCCTCAGCAGTGGATGAATAAAATCTAACATCACTGAAATGCCTGGATGGGGTCTTCTAGGGGTGCGGGTGGTGGGTGCTGTAGGTTTTTTTTTTTCTCTCTTTTCTTTTCCTGTATTTTGTTTGTTTCTATGATTGCTGGCATTGTCTATGTTAGCCCTAGGTTTATAATATAAATACAATATTCAATAAAAAACTGCAATTTAATTTAATATGCATATTGTATAAGTAAATCACGTTATTATCCTATGTGGTAAAATTAACCAATTCTCTTTCTGTTTATTACACTTAGGGAGCTGTGTCTCCCAATTAAATGTAACTCTATGCCTTTTTCTTTTTGACAAACAATAAAATTGGTTTAAAAAAACCCAAAAACTTAAACGCTGACTTGTTTTTTTGTATCAGAATTTCCTTTAAAGACTTTAAACATTGCTGATGTGTTGGTTTTATCCTGGATACACATCGACGATAGATGTTTTGTTGCTATCAAATAAAACAAATGAAACAGCCCAAGATACCAGAATTTCTGAATATTTCAATCCTCCACCATAACCAGTTTCTCTTGTAATTTAAAATGGAGTAAACAATAACACATAATAATGTCCCAAATGACAGCCATAGAATTTCCAGCAGGTTTAGGTAGTATTTAAAATATTAAAATTCATATTCATATGCCACCTCTTATGGTATCAAAGGCAGAAACATTTAATTCATATATTTTAGCACAATGGAGAAAGAAAGTGTGGGTTCTGCACATGAACCCCTTAGTGACCACAGCACTTTTCAACTTTCTTACCGTTTGGGACAAGGGCTATTTTTACATTTCTGCTGTAATTTTCCTCTAACTCATTTACTGTACCCACACATATTATATACTGGTTTTCTCTTGTTAGGTGTATCCAGTCCACGGATCATCCATTACTTGTGGGATATTCTCCTTCCCAACAGGAAGTTGCAAGAGGATCACCCACAGCAGAGCTGCTATATAGCTCCTCCCCTAACTGCCATATCCAGTCATTCTCTTGCAAGCTCTCAACATAGCTGGAGGTAGTAAGAGGAAAGTGGTAAAATATAGTTCGTTTTTTCTTCAATCAAAAGTTTATTGTTTTTAAATGGTACCGGAGTGTACTATTTTATCTCAGGCAGCATTTAGAAGAAGAATCTGCCTGTGTTTTTCTATGATCTTAGCAGAAGTAACTAAGATCCACTGCTATTCTCACATATGTCTGAGGAGTGAGGTAACTTCAGAGGGAGAATGGCGTGCAGAGTATCATGCAATAAGGTATGTGCAGTTAAGTTTTTCTAGGGATGGAATTTGCTAGAAAATCCTGCTGATACCGGATTAATGTAAGTTAAAGCCTAAATACAGTGATTTAATAGCGACTAGTATCAGGCTTGCTATCAGAGGTATATACTCTGATTAATGTGCAATATAAAACGTTTGCTGGCATGTTTAATCGTTTTTATATATGCTTTGGTGATAAAACTTATTGGGGCCTAGTTTTTTCCACATGGCTGGCTTTTTTTTTTGCCTAGAAACAGTTTCCTGAGGCTTTCCACTGTTATAGTATAAAAGTTACAGTTGGTGCAGTTAAAATTACAAACTGTGACATTCAGCTTCCCTCAGCAGTCCCCTGCATGCTATACGACATCTCTGAAGGGCTCAAAAGGCTTCAAAAGTAGGAGCTGTGGCAGTTGTTATGACTGTTTAAAAAACATATTTTTCGTTTTGTTAATCTGTTTTTTGCATTAAGGGGTTAATCATCCATTTGCAAGTGGGTGCAATGCTCTGCTAACTTGTTACATACACTGTAAACATTTTGTTAGTTTAACTGCCTTTTTTCACTGTTATTTCAAATTTTGGCAAAATTTGTTTCTCTTAAAGGCACAGTAACTTTTTTTTATATTGCTTGTTAACTTGATTTAAAGTGTTTTCCAAGCTTGCTAGTCTCATTGCTAGTCTGTATAAACATGTCTGACATAGAGGAAACTCCTTGTTCATTATGTTTAAAAGCCATGGTGGAACCCCATAGGAGAATGTGTACTAAATGTATTGATTTCACTTTAAACAATAAAGATCAGCTGTTATCTTTAAAAGAATTATCACCAGAGGATTCTGACGAGGGGGAAGTTATGCCGACTAACTCTCCCCACGTGTCGGACCCTTTGACTCCCGCTCAAGGGACTCACGCTAAAATGGCGCCAAGTACATCAAAGACGCCCATAGCGATTACTTTGCAGGACATGGCGGCAATCATGGATAATACCCTGTCAGCGGTATTAGCCAGACTGCCTGAATTCAGAGGAAAGCGCGATAGCTCTGGGGTTAGACGTAATACAGAGCTTGCAGATGTTTTAAGGCCCATGTCTGATACTGCGTCACAATATGCAGAAGCTGAGGAAGAGCTTCAGTCTGTGGGTGACGTCTCTGACTCGGGGAAACCTGATTCAGATATGTCTACTTTTAAATTTAAGCTTGAGAACCTCCGGGTGTTGCTTGGAGAGGTTTTAGCTGCTCTGAATGACTGTGACACAATTGCAGTGCCAGAGAAATTGTGTAGACTGGATAAATACTACGCGGTGCCGGTGTGTACTGACGTTTTTCCAATACCTAAAAGGTTTACAGAAATTATTACTAAGGAGTGGGACAGACCCGGTGTGCCGTTTCCCCCCCCCTCCTATTTTTAGAAAAATGTTTCCAATAGACGCCACCACACAGGACTTATGGCAGACGGTCCCTAAGGTGGAGGGAGCAGTTTCTACTTTAGCAAAGCGTACCACTATCCCTGTCGAGGACAGTTGTGCTTTTTCAGATCCAATGGATAAAAAATTAGAAGGTTACCTTAAGAAAATGTTTATTCAACAAGGTTTTATCCTGCAGCCCCTTGCATGCATTGCTCCTGTCACTGCTGCTGCGGCGTTCTGGTTTGAGTCTCTGGAAGAGGCCTTTCAGACAGCTACTTCATTGACTGAAATACTTGACAAGCTTAGAACACTTAAGCTAGCTAATTCTTTTGTTTCTGATGCCATTGTTCATTTGACTAAACTAACGGCTAAGAATTCTGGATTCGCCATCCAGGCGCGTAGGGCACTATGGCTTAAATCTTGGTCAGCTGACGTGACTTCAAAGTCTAAATTACTTAACATTCCCTTCAAGGGGCAGACCCTATTCGGGCCTGGTTTGAAGGAAATTATTGCTGACATTACTGGAGGTAAGGGTCATACCCTTCCTCAGGACAGGGCCAAATCAAGGGCCAAACAGTCTAATTTTCGTGCCTTTCGAAACTTCAAGGCAGGTGCAGCATCAACTTCCTCTGCTACAAAACAAGAGGGAACTTTTGCGCAATCCAAGCCGGCCTGGAAATCTAACCAGGCCTGGAGCAAAGGCAAGCAGGCCAGAAAGCCTGCTGCTGCCTCTAAGACAGCATGAAGGAACGGCCCCCTATCCGGCAACGGATCTAGTAGGGGGCAGACTTTCTCTCTTCGCCCAGGCGTGAGCAAGAGATGTTCAGGATCCCTGGGCGTTGGAAATCATATCTCAGGGATATCTTCTGGACTTCAAAGCTTCCCCCCCACAAGGGAGATTTCACCTTTCGAGATTATCTGTAAACCAGATAAAGAAAGAGGCATTCTTACGCTGTGTGCAAGACCTCCTAATAATGGGAGTGATCCATCCAGTTCCACAGATGGAACAGGGACAGGGATTTTATTCAAATCTGTTTGTGGTTCCCATAAAAGAGGGAACCTTCAGACCAATTTTGGATCTAAAGATCTTAAACAAATTCCTCAGAGTTCCATCGTTCAAAATGGACACTATTCGGACAATCCTACCTATGATCCAGGAGGGTCAGTACATGACCACAGTGGATTTGAAGGATGCTTACCTTCACATACCAATTCAAAAAGATCATCATCGGTTCCTAAGGTTTGCCTTTCTAGACAGGCATTACCAGTTTGTGGCTCTTCCCTTCGGGTTAGCTACAGCCCCAAGAATTTTTACAAAGGTTCTGGGGTAGACATACATTGCTTTGCCATTGCTTTTTGGTAGTTAGAAGGCTGCTAATTGCAGCTGTTCACCACATTTCTATTATTCCCGGCAGTGAAGGGGTTAATCAGGTAGATTGTAAGGTTAATTTTAGCTTTAGTGTAGAGATTACCCTCCTACCTGACACATCCCACCCCTGATCCCTACATGATCCCTCCCAAACAGCTCTCTTCCCTGCCTCACTGGGAGGTGTTGGCAGACAGAATAGCTTTCTTACTCTCCCCCTCCCACTGCTTTCAGGCCATCTTTAGTACTGTCTGCTGTCTATCAGTACCTATAAAATACATGTTTTTTATTTTCTGTAGTGTTCCCCCCACCTTCCCCCTTCACTGATCGTTGTCTAGGGACCCCCACATTTCTTCCGTAGTATAGCTCCCCATCCCTCCCTCTCCCACTCCCTTCCTCTCCTCTACACTGCTAGATCGCCCACTCCCCTCCCAGTTTAATTCTCACACCTCCCGCTGACACCAGCAGATGATCGTTATAGACGGTGACACACACTGTGACACTGTCTGTAAGGATCTGGCATCTGCCTTCATATGGAACACAGATCGATCTCCAGTTCCATATGCAGGCAGTTGCCTGGAGCTCAGGGACTCCAGATGGAGCTTCCTGCAGCTCTGATGTATATATATGCCTTGTGGTATGATAGGCACTGCATGACGTATATATATATATATGTTGTTTTGGCTTAAGGGGTTAAAGGGACATAAAAAATTAAATAAATGTTAGACAGAATGATCTATTCAAAGCAAAGATTAGCTTGAGGATAATATGCAGATGCATTTTTAAATCATGTTAGTTATTTAAATATTTAAAAAAAAAAAAGTGTAAAGTTTTAGTATCTATAAAGCAGTGGGTTTTAACCTTTTTAACTTTTGTACTAAAAATCAACCCGTAAAATATCACGTCTAATCTGTCTCGAAGACAATCAGATTATTGATAACTTTGAAGCTTTGCTCGGCGTGAAAGTACAAATTTACAAAGCTTTCTATGACCTATTAGACGATCAATGGTTCCATTGGCATTCCGGCCATCTTATAGAAGTTGGACTTAAAAGACTGCCACTCTTTAGGAGTTGATGGAAGGCACACAAAACGTGGAAAGACCACTATCAATGCGTTGATAACTTTGGCCAGGTGCCAAGAAACTGCAGACTGGCTTATGCCAATTATGATGCTCGACACAGCCTGGAAGGAACCCGTTGCAAAAAAGTGTAATGCTGCTTACAGTTTTTAAAGGCCAGGTATGGCTTGAAGTTTGAGCTAACGTATTCGTGGTAATATTGATACTTTTTCGTTAATAGCGGATTTTATGATGATCGATGGTTTATTTGAGCAGTTGCGGAAAGCTACACTTGCAACTGAAAAATAACGGATTATAGCTTCAAACGCTGCATTGTATATATGAATTTTGATCCGCAAAATAACACACAAAAGGTAACTTCAATGCTTATTACATGGGGCCCTTACTATCTAGTTGACTTGTTCTCTAAGTATCCTTTGTTGGAGATTAAAGCTAGGTAGGTTGATAGCTGTTTAGAAGCATGCAAATGGCTTTTGCATTCTATTTCAGCAGTGTTTGCAAGTATGTATAATATTGTTATAAACATAGTAACATTGTAGATGAGGTTGAAAGATGAAAGCAGTCCATCTAGTGCAACCTAAACAGATCCTTAACATTGTTGCAGAGACTGCTGGCAGGTGGCTAAAGATACATGCACACTCCTGAGCTTGCATAGGGTTATTACTTTTTAGCAAAGGATACCCAGAGAACGAAGTAGAAATGATAATAGAAGTAAATTAAAAACATTGTTTAAATTTAACGCTCTATCTAATCCATTTTCATTGTGACTTTACAGACCCTTTAAGTAATATAAAACAGTGTGCTTTAATGTAATAAATAATATAATAATAATAATAATAATAATAATAAACTAAGTAGTGGGTTATACTTAAAGGGATAGTAAAGTCCAAATTAAACTTTCATAATTCAGATAGGGCATGTCATTTTAAACAACTTTCTATTTTACTTTTATCATCAAAGTTGCTTTGTCCTCTTGGTATTCTTAGTTGAAAGCTAAACCAGGTAGGCTTAGGTAAGCCCTTGAAGGCCGCATCTTATCTGAACGTATTTGACAGTTTTTCACAGCTAGGGGGCATTAGTTCATGTGTTTCATATAGATAACATTGTGCTCATGCATGTGGAGTTATTTAAGAGTCAGCACTAATTGCCGGAAATGGAAGTTTGTCAAAACATCTGAGATAAGGAGGCAGTCAGCAGAAGCTTTGATACAAGGTAATCACAGAGGTAAAAAGTATATTTCTATAACAATGTTGGTTAAGCAAAACTGGTGAATGGTAAATTAAGGGATTATCTATCTTTTTAAACAATAACATTTTTGGTGTTTACTATCCATTTAATAGAATTTATTGCAAAAATGCATTATTCATCATTTTAAAAGGATTTTACTAGTTATTTCATTTTTAAACTTAATTTGTGCAGCGTCCATTACTTCGTGTCACGGCCCTACAATGGGCTGGGGTCTCTACAGGAAGGCTTATCCAGTTTAATTTTTCTTTAAAGTGAATGTCAAGTTTGATGAATCAGTGCCCCCTGTTTTTAAAAATCCTATTAAAAACATCAAACTTTAAATTTCACTCGTTTTGTTAAAATCCTTACCTTTTAATCCTTTTAATTCCCCCTTCTGCCGCTCGTCACTCCATACGTCAGCAATGACGATTCGAATACGGCAGCCTCCAATCACGGCTTCCCCCCAGGGGAATCATTGCCTAAGGCAACGCCTTGATTGGAGGAAGCCGGATTCGTCATTTTTGACATATGAAGAGGCTTGCGACGGGGGGGGGGGGGGGGTGAAGCACTGGAGCAGCTTTCAAGATTAAAAGGTAAGTATTTTAACAAAATGAGTGAAATGTAAAGTTTGATGAATGAAAGTGCCCCGGTTTTTAATAGGGTTTTTAAAAAACAGCCACTGATTCATCAAACTTGACATTCACGTTAAGTATAACGTATTGTACCTCTTGTTAAGCACTACTGAATGACAGTATTAAGCTGTAAATTTTCTTTTAAAAACTTTTGACAGATATTTTAAAACTAACCATACGCATTAAAGTGATGGTAAACAATAGCTTATTGCGTATATAGATTCACTATAATTGTATTCTATAAACGCCAAAAAATAAATTATTGCAATTGCAAGTATTAGTTTATAATAGAATTAGAAAGTATCCACCTGACGTTTTTTTTTCTACTCTCACTCCACCCACTTTTTAATTCTTCAACAAGTGACGTCTATATCCATACCGCCCCTACATACGTCACCGTAATTGCGGGCTCCTGATAATTTGCATACCAATTTGCATACCAATAATTACCAATACCAATAATTTGCATACCAATATATTACCCGAATACTATAATCCGCTTGCTTGCCTGAAATCCAAATAAAATCAGTAATGAATGGATGAAACTCTGTTCCAATGCTTAGTTATGTCACTCATTCGATTTGTCAGAACTTGTACGCATGTGCATCTCTAATTGTGAATGCGCACAAGAATGAATGTGATCTGATATTAACCAACTACACGCATGCACATTAAGAAATCACATTGACTAAAGCGAGCCAGTTAGAAGGATATCTGATTGGATAATAAAAACACGTCAGGGAAAAAAAAAACCAATTACGTTAATAGGTTGTATTAGAAGATTGACAGACAGCAGGATTTGACTCTTAGAATAAAATAATTGAAGGTAAGGTAGAGAGAAATAGAAAGCGCTAGTTTATTGATTTGAAAGAATAATGGCTTATCGAAAATAGTATAAAAAGTGAGTTTACCATCCCTTCAATAGTCAAAAGCTAGCTTTGCATATTACTTTTTACTCATGCTTATTTGCCCATAAACATAAACATTTAGTTGAAATTGTTGTGGCTCTTAAAAGCACATGGAACCTATTTTTTTTCTTATTTGATTCAGATAGAGCATACCTTTTTTTAAATGTCCAATTACTCCTATTATCAAATTTAAATCCTTTGTTGAAGAACATACCTAGTTAGGCTCAGGAGTGTGCATATGTCTGGATCACTACGTCAGCAGATTTGCATCAATTACTTTTTAACACGTTTTACATTTTTGAGCACTAGATGGCAGCAATGTAAAAATATTAATGCAAAACTGCTGCAGTGTTTGCAGAACCAAACATTTATTTATATTGTAGCAATACAATAAATATTAAGGAGCACAATGTTTCTATTGCTATATGGTCACTTTTAAACTATTGAGGGTTTTTTACACTATTTATTTCTATTTTTTGTTAAACCACGGTGGAGGGATAGGCACAGACAAATGCTGTGGTGGACATTTTCCAAAGTACAGAACTTAGTGAAGGACACCAAGGTACATTTTAAATTAAAAACATTGTTTTATAGTGCTGGGTGTTATTGTACTGATGCAGATACCACTGATCCTATAACCAGCCCTCCTCTGACTATACCCATGAGCCAGTGTCACTACTGTATCATTAAATAGTGCTGGGTGTTATTATACTGATGCAGATACCACTGATCCTATAACCAGCTCTCCTCTGGCTATAGCCATGTGCCAGTGACACTACTGTGTTATTTTATAGCGCTGTGTGTTATTATACTGATGCAGATACCACTTAACTTATAACCAGCCCTTGTCTGGCTATATGCATGTGCCAGTGTCACTACTGTGTCATTATATAGTGCTGGGTGTTATTATACTGATGCAGATACCACTGAACCTATAACCAGCCCTTGTCTGGCTATACACATGTGCCAGTGTCACTACTGTGTCTTTGTATAGAGCTGGGTGTTATTATACATATGAATACACATCCAGTATTTCACTCAGGCTTTATTTACTCCATAACTTATCACCCAATTTCACTAGCAGTCTCTTGACAAGCCACTAACTTTATTCACACTACATAGTTTTTTGTATTCCTATTATTTAATCAGAAAAAAAAATATACTAAGGTTGTGGCGGACACTGCAAGGGCTAGTCACGGACACCAGTGTCCGTGTACAGACACCTTGCCTATCCCTGGCACTGTGTCCATGTTGGTGTGTTCATATAACAAGATGATGACGTCCTAACGAAGAATGAAGGTTTCTTTAAATGACGTCATCCAAGATGGCGTCCCTTGAATTCCGATTGGCTGATAGGATTCTATCAGCCAATCGGAATTAAGGTAGGAAAAATCCTATTGGCTGATCCAATCAACCAATAGGATTGAGCTCGCATTCTATTGGCTGATTGTAACAGCAATAGAATGCAAGCTCAATCCTATTGGCTGATTGGATCAGCCAATAGGATTTTTCCTACCTTAATTCCGATTGTCTGATAGAATGCTATCATCCAATCGGAATTCAAGGGACGCCATCTTGGATAACGTCATTTAAAGGAACCTTCATTCTTCGTTAGGACGTCGATGGAAGAGTATGCTCTGCGTCGGATGGATTGAAGATGGACCAGCTCCGCTCCGGGTGGATGAAGATAGAAGATAGACTTCTGCCGGTCTGGATGTCCTCTTCTGCCCGGATCGGATGAAGACTTCTGCCCCTCTGAAGTTCCACTTGTGCCCGGCTGGGTGAAGACGGCTCAAGGTAGGGTGATCTTCAGGGGCTTAGTGTTAGTTTTTTTTAAGGGGGGTTGGGTGGGTTTTAGAATAGGGTTGGGTGTGTAGGTGGTGGGTTGTAATGTTGGGGGGGTATTGTATTTTTTTTTTCAGGTAAAAGAGCTGATTACTTTGGGGCAATGCCCCGCAAAAGGCCCTTTTAAGGGCTATTTGTAATTTAGTATAGGGTAGGGAATTTTATTATTTTGGGGCGCTTTTTTATTTTATTAGGGGGATTAGAGTAGGTGTAATTACTTTAAAATTCTCGTAATTTGTTTTTATTTTCTGTAATTTAGTGTTTGTTTGTTTTTATACTTTAGTTAATTTTATTTAATTGTAATTAGTTTTATTTAATTGTAGTTAATGTAGGTAATTATTTTAATTATAGTGTAGTGTTAGGTGTAATTGTAACTTAGGTTAGGTTTAATTTTACAGGTACTTTTGTATTTATTTTAGCTAGGTAGTTATTAAACAGTTAATATACTATTGTACCTAGTTAAAATAAATACAAAGTTGCCTGTAAAATAAAAATAAATCCTAAAATAGCTACAATGTAACTATTAGTTATATTGTAGCTATCTTAGGGTTTATTTTATAGGTAAGTATTTAGTTTTAAATAGGAATAATTTAGTTAATAATAGTAAATTTATTTAAATTAATTTAAATAATATTTAAGTTAGGGGGGTGTTAGGGTTAGGGTTAGACTTAGGTTTAGGGGTTTATAAAATTAATATAGTGGTGGGGGTGTAGGGGGCAGATTAGGGGTTAATAAATATAATGTAGGCGGTGGCGGTGTAGGGGGCAGATTAGGGGTTAATAAATATAATGTAGATGGCGGTGGTGTGGGGGGGCAGATTAGGGGTTAATAAATATAATGTAGGTGGCGGCGGTGTAGGGGGGGGCAGATTAGGGGTAATAAATATAATGTAGGTGGCGGCGGTGTAGGGGGGGCAGATTAGGGGTTAATAAATATAATGTAGGTGGCGGTGGTGTAGGGGGGGCAGATTAGGGGTTAATAAACATAATGTAGATGGTGGCGGGGTCCGGGAGCGGCGGTTTAGGGGTTAATAAATTTATTAGGGTGGCGTTGGGCTCCGGGAGCAACGGTTTAGGGGTTAATAAATTTATTAGAGTGGCGGTGGGCTCTGGGAGCAATGGTTTAGGGGTTAATAAGTATAATGTAGGTAGTGGCGGTGTAGGGGTGTTTAGAATCGGGGTACATGTTAGGGTGTTAGGTGTAGACATTTCCCATTGGAATCAATGGGATATCGGGCAGCAGCGAACATAAGCTTTCGCTGCTGTCAGACTCCCATTAATTCCTATGGCATCCACCGCCTCCAGGGCGGCGGATTGAAAACCAGGTACGCTGGGCTGGAAAAGTGCCGAGCGTACCTGGTAGGATCTTGATAACTTCCAAAAGTAGTCAGATTGTGCCGAACTTGCGTTCGGAACATCTGGAGTGACGTAACCATCGATCTGTGTCGGACTGAGTCCGGCGGATCGTATATTACGTTACTGAATTCTAAGTTTGCCGGTCTCTAGCCTTTGATACTAAGGCGAATCAGGCTCGCCACAAATACGCTGTGGAATTCCAGCGTATTTGCGGTTGACAGCTTGATAAATAGAGGCCATTGTATCTGCCTAGAAGACCTCCAAATGAAATTGCACCATTGTGACTGGGTTTTTTAGGGAACATGCCTCCATATGTCCATGAATCCAAACAAGGTCAAAGTTTAAAAGTGATCATAAAGAAATAGAAAAATGGCGCACAGTCTGCACATCATAATAAATAAGCAGCCAGATTGTTTAGCAGTGGTGCAGATGGGAATGCATTACAACAGGTTCCTATGAAAGTCAAGTTTTATAACCCAGTTATGGAGATGCCAGTACTGTTAGTGGCAAACACAACAGTGCAAGTGAGACTTAGAATCAAATATTTAAAATAAATTACTTTTCCTGCAGATCCCTTTAGCTGTACAGGATATCACATACTCAGCAAATATGCATGTGTATATGTACCTATACATCTGTTCACTGTATGCAGCCTCTAAAATATGGACCATGTATGTCATGTATAATACCATGTATGTCAATACACCTCTACAATGTCTCCTGTTCCCATTTAAGAATATTCTGCACATGAGAAAGATAATAGACTCTTTCTAAATAGCTGTGAAATAGTAGCAAAGATGTCCAAAATGTCCATTCAGGTGTCAAATTTCAAAAGTCAAAACTGGTCTTGAAATGGTGTTAAAAAGTCACTGGAAAATGGACTGTGATCACCAAGAACTTTTTGACTCCACAGGAAAAATAGGGCTTTCAAGCTTTTATCCAAAAACATGTTTGCAAGTGCAGGAAAGAGATGAAAACACCCTATTGTGATCTTGTTCAATTTAAAACTTCCCTTTTCAGAAAGAAAAAGAGCCAAAAAGACTTCAGCCAATAGATTAGGAGACCATTGTTTGATTATATTAGAGCTGGATGAAGTTATACTGAATACAGCTATAATCATAGTTGAGTCAATGTTTCAATGCAACAGCTAATCAAAAATTATACCTACAGAGAGAAAATTAGTAGTACAGTAAACTCCCAATCAACGGGCACCCATGGGGATTGGTAGATTCCGGATAAGTGTAGTTTCTGATTGCTTGAGAGTTACTATTAAAATATAGGCCTAACTAGGTTCTATAACCCATACTATACTATAAACACTGTATTTACTTGATATTATTATTTAAATACAGTAAATAAAAGCAAATTATTAATAAATATTAATGCCACCTCAGTTCAGTCCCGGGCACCCAGTGGCATGATGTCTAATTCTCAGACTGCCTTGTGCTCACAACTTTCAAGAGCAGTTATGTGGGGTCTGGTGGCATTAATAGGGCTTGCTGTCACCTTTGAGAGCCCACTATAGAGAAAGGAAGCTGAAGAGCAAAGTTAGTGTTCATTTTAATGTACAGTATCTTTGATTTTTTTTTTCTGGTTGTTTGAGAGTTCTGGTTGCTTGAGTTCTGGTTTAACTGAGAGTTTACTTTAGTAGGATATCATTCAGAATTAGGAACAAACCTTCAGTATAGAGGTAAAAAATAGGTATTACATTAAGTGCTACAAGTGTCTGACGGCCAGATAACGAGTTTTGCGTTATGAGCGGCTCAGTACTAACTTGCAAGTTATTTCCACTGCTCACCTTTAATAGCGCTGCTATTACAGGTTTGCGCAAACCCGGCATTAGCAGGCAATATGGCAGCGTTGAGCTCCATACTGCACACAAATACCAGCGCTGCTTTGAGCTGGTTTTACGTGCTCGTGCACGATTTCCCCATAGACATCAATGGGGAGAGCCGGCTAAAAAAAGCCTAATACCTGCAATAATGGATCATAAAGCTCTGTAACACAGCCCCATTGATTCCTATGGGGAAAGAAAATTTATATTTACACCTAACACCCTAACATAAACCCTGAGTCTAAACACCCCTAATCTGCCGCCCCCGACATCGCCAACACCTACATTACACTTAATAACCTCTAATCTACCGCCCCCAATGTCACCGCCACCTACCTACACTTATTAACCCCTAATCTGCTGCCCTCAATGTCGCCGATATCTACCTACAATTATTGACCCCTAATCTGCCACCCCCAACATCGCCGACACCTACATTACACTTATTAACCCCTAATCTGCCGCCCACAATGTCGCCGCCACCTACCTACACTTATTAACCCCTAATCTGCCGTCCCCAAAGTCACCGCTGCCACTATACTAAAGCTATTAACCCCTAAACCTCTGGCCTCCCACATTAATAAAACTAAATAAATATATTAACCCCTAAACCTAACCTTAAGTCTAACCCTAACCCTAACATCCCTAACTTTAATATAATTAAAATAAATCTAAATAAAACTTACTATTATTACCTAACTAATACATATTAAAAACTAAATACTTACCTGTAAAATAAACCCTAACCTAGCTACAATATAACTAATAGTTATATTGTAGCTATCTTAGGTTTTATTTTTATTTCACAGCTAAGTTTGTATTTATTTTAACTAGGTAGAATAGTTAGTAAATAGTTATTAGCTATTTACTAACTACCTAGCTAAAATAAATACAAATTTTCCTGTAAAATTAAACCTAACCTGTCTTACACTAACACCTAACATTACACTATAATTAAATAAATTATATTAATTAAATACAATTAACTAACGTCTAGATTACGAGTTTTGCGTTATGAGCAGTGCGGTGCTAACTTGCACGTTATTGTCACAGCTCACTTCCCTAGAGCGCTGGTATTACAGGTTTTCCTAAACCCGGCGTTAACAGGCAAGAAGTGAGCGTAGAGCAAAATTGAGCTCCATACTGCACTCCAATAGCAGCGCTGCTTAAGTCAGTGGTGAGCTGGTTTTACGTGCTTGTGCACGATTTCCCCATAGACATCATTGGGGAGAGCCAGCGGAAAAAAAGGATAACACCTGCAATAAACGCAGCCCCATTGATTCCTATGGGGAAACAAAAGTTATGTTTACACCTAACACCCTAACATGAACCCCGAGTCTAAACACCCATAATCTTACACTTATTAACCCCTAATCTGCCGCCCCCGACATCGCTGACACCTACATTATACTTATTAAACCCCTAATCTGCCGCTCCGGACATCGCCGACACCTACATTATACTTATTAACCCCTAATCTGCTGCCCCCAACATCGCCAACACCTACATTATATTTATTAACCCCTAATTTCCAAGCCCCAATGTCGCAGCAACCTACCTACACTTATTAACCCCTAATCTGCCGCCCCCAATGTCGCTACCACTATAATAAACATATTAACCCCTAAACCGCTGCACTCCCGCATCACAATCACTAGTTAAATGTTATTAACCCTTAATCTGCCTCCCCTAACATCGCCATCACCTACCTACATTTATTAACCCCTAATCTGCCACCCCCAATGTCACTGCCACTATAACTAAATTTATTCACCCCTAAACCTAAGTCTAACCCTAACCCTAACACCCCCTAACTTAAATATACTTAAAAGAAATCTAAATAAAAATTGCTATCATTACCTATATAATTCCTATTTAAAACTAAATACTTACCTATAAAATAAACCCTAAGGCCTAGATTTAGAGTTCGGCGGTAGCCGTCAAAACCAGCGTTAGAGGCTCCTAACGCGGGTTTTTTACGCACTCCGGTATTTAGAGTTTATTTACCGCGACTCAAAATACACCTAACGCTCAACTTTCTACCGCCACCTCAGACCCAGTAGTAAACATATACCGCACAAAAAAACATCCACGAATCACAAAACAAATATTACACAAAGTACACTTACACTCATACAAACACAACACTATCTTTATTTTTCGGAATTGTTATTTTTTCTTTAAAATACAAAGGATTAAAGTTGCGAGATCTCGGGTGTTTGAAAAAAATCCACACAAATCCATTTTCCCATTGACTTACATGGACATACGGGAAAAGACCCTCATATACCTACATCTAACGAATAACATTATCACAAACATACACTCATCGATGCATACAAACAATATACACCACATTACATACACAAAATATTTATTTATTACAAAAAGAACACGATTTAGTTACTTTTTCACACAAGCTCATGACGTCACTCACTTTACGAGGAAAACCAGTCTTAGAAAAAAAAATATAGAAATCTTTGGAGCCTCCATTGACTTCTATTGGGAAGACGTGCTCGTGCACGCGAAACCCTCATTTCCCTAACGCACGCAAATAGCGTAGACGGAAAAACTCCAAATACCAGCGCTAGAAAATACATGCTTTTATGCGTTAGACACAGCTATGATAAATAGATCAAGAAATGACTATTTCCCTATGGTGGATTTATGTTTTTTAATATTAAATATTCACCACACCATAAATATTTTTAACACTTTTAGATTACATCAACTACAAATCCCCATCACTAGTAACACATTATTATTTCAATAAAATTACATTTACAATTAAAATAAAATTCAATACACATTTCTGGATTCACAAACACTACACAATGGGAAACATCTCTCATTTACCTTTATTATTGCATTTCTGTTATTCAACTCATATGCTTGCAGCAACTGCATATCTACATAGGCTTAACACATGATCACTCATGGATGCACATACATTACTTTTAACATTCACTCATACATGTGCATTCAAATGATGGGGGAAAAACACATTACATTCTCTCGAGGAATCACAAAACACAACATATGGATTTTACTGTACTTTTAACATCATGATTCCATCACCAGAAACCATTAGGAATTACCTACAACAAGAACATCATTACACCAGATTACAGATGTCACTTTATGGGAAGGAACAACAATGCCAGACCGCTATATAGAAGTCAGCATATGTGGGACACAATCACAATATATACGTACATGTACATAACACGCATCACCCATCACGCAACCACAAAGCACACATTTAGATTTTATTCAGCACACAATAACAATGTAGCACAATACAACAACACAATGAGGATTTCACAACTACATAGGCAGGTTAATAATATCATGACGTCATTACAAGATTCAACCATACACATCACAGATTCACCACTGTACCGCCCCTTTAGGAACTTTAACACTCAATACTACAATACAACATATACGTAAAACACACTTTTGAACAGCATTATTATGGAGATTTCAATGGGACAATTCAGAAATATTGTCAGATCGCACATCAATTATATATATAATACTACAGATGGCAGCCGGAAGTTATTCAGTATTCGTGCAATTTTTATGGGACGCATACAATATCGTCAGATCGAAAATCACTTATATATATAATACTACAGATGACAGACGGGAAGTTCGGAATTATTATTGCGATTTTAAAGGGACGCGTACAATATTCACATCTCGGCAATCACTTATATATACAATACTACAGATGACAGCCGGAAGTTATTCAGTATTAGTGCCATTTGAAAGGGACGCATACAATATTGACAGCTCGGCAATCACTTATATATACAATACTACAGATGGCAGACGGGAATTTCGGAATTATTATTGCGATTTTAAAGGGACGCGTACAATATTCACATCTCGGCAATCACTTATATATACAATACTACAGATGACAGCCGGAAGTTATTCAGTATTAGTGCGATTTGAAAGGGACGCGTACAATATTCACATCTCGGCAATCACTTATATATACAATACTACAGATGACAGCCGGAAGTTATTCAGTATTAGTGCCATTTGAAAGGGACGCATACAATATTGACAGCTCGGCAATCACTTATATATACAATACTACAGATGGCAGACGGGAATTTCGGAATTATTATTGCGATTTTAAAGGGACGCGTACAATATTTTACAGCTCGGCAATCACTTATATATACAATACTACAGATGGCAGACGGGAAGTTCTGAATTATTATTGCGATTTTAAAGGGACGCATACAATATTGACAGCTCGGCAATAACTTATATATACAATCCTACAGATGGCAGATGTTCCTTTATCATTTACAAACAATATTGCAGCAACATTGATCGATCACATTCGATGCACATTATACACAACTATGCACTTTCATTCATGTTAGCCTGGACGTGTGCTTGTTACTATAACATCGCGTTTAGGAAATATTGATTACGCATATGAACAAACATTACAAACATGCACTGTATGTGTGATATTTGACACTTTCACATTGAGAATCATTGTTTGAAACTAACATTTCAGCAAACAACAAATAAACGCCCACTGTGAAAGCATTCGCGCCGCTCACATACAAACAGGTGAATACAATCAGCAATCATTACAAACTCACTACCATTGGACTAATTGTACTATAAATCCCCCAAACAACATGGCCAATGCATCACTTGTGATCCACATCAGATCAAGTGCTTACCTTGTTACGCTGTTTTGAAAGATGGATGACGATGACATGGTAGACGCTGCTGGTGGTGCTATTGGCGAACTAGCTGTTGGTCGAATCAGGCAGCCTCGGCGGCTCAGACCGAGACGAAGGGGTCGTCTGGTTCGAGGTCCTCGTGTCTACAGGGTGAGACCCACCTTGGAAAACATGAGTGACTTTGAGGTTTTTGATAAGTATCGGCTCGATCGCGAACAGCTCATTGGCCTTTACGAGCTTCTTAAACCTCATTTGGAGCCACGTATACAAATAAGGACTGCTGTTCCCCCCATGAGTAAGATGCTAAGCTGTCTATACGTCCTGGCCTCCGGGAGTTTTCAATCCGGAGAACTGTACATGCATGGCCTGGCTCAAGGTACATTCTCTGGGGTGTTTGATAACTTTCTGAACGCCATGGTACGTATCAGTAAGCAATACATAGGATTCCCACAGAATGATGGTGATTGGAGGCGCCTGAAGCGGGAATTCTTTGATATTGCTCAATTGCCCAATGTCTTGGGAGCCATTGATTGTACCCACATTGCGCTGCGTGCTCCAATTGATGACTTGCCCTTCAGAAATCGCAAACATTTTCATAGCCTCAACGTGCAGTATGTTTGTGACGCACGGATGAGGATTATGCATGTGTATGCGAATTTTGGAGGTGCTTGTCATGATGCCCGCATCCTCTCTCTGTCGTCCCTGTGGAGACAGTTTGAGGAAAGACAAATGCCCCCTGGTTATCTCGTTGGTGAGTATTTGTGCACAACATGGTTAATTATTTTGACAATTGCCCCTGTATTTTTTAACTGTTAGCGTCATGTTCAGCTATAGGATTAAATTTAACCATTTGTTATTTACCGACGCTAATGTCTATTTTTATTGAAATGCAGATATGTAGCATGTCTTACCTTAAGTGTTCAGATAGAGAATGCAATGTAAACATGTAGTTAGCATTTTACACAAGGTTTGTTTTAGGAGAAATACGCATATGTAGCATGTCTTAGATGAAATGGCAAGATATTATCTCATGCAATTTAACCCTGTCATTGTCTTTTTCTGCTAATGTCTATTTTTATTGAAATGCAGATATGTAGCATGTCTTACCTTAAGTGTTCATATAGAGAATGCAATGTAAACATGTAGTTAGCATTTTACACAAGGTTTGGTTTAGGAGAAATACGCATATGTAGCATGTCTTAGATGAAATGGCAAGATATTATCTCATGCAATTTAACCCTGTCATTGTATTTTTCTGCTAATGTCTATTTTTATTGAAAAGCAGATATGTAGCATGTCTTACCTTAAGTGTTCATATAGAGAATGCAATGTAAACATGTAGTTAGCATTTTACACAAGGTTTGGTTTAGGAGAAATACGCATATGTAGCATGTCTTAGATGAAATGGCAATATATTATCTCATGCAATTTAACCCTGTCATTTTATTTTTCTGCTAATGTCTATTTTTATTGAAATGCAGATATGTAGCATGTCTTACCTTAAGTGTTCATATAGAGAATGCAATGTAAACATGTAGTTAGCATTTTACACAAGGTTTGGTTTAGGAGAAATACGCATATGTAGCATGTCTTAGATGAAATGGCAAGATATTATCTCATTCAATTTAACCCTGTCATTGTCTATTTCTGCTAATGTCTAGTTTTATTGAAATGCAGATATGTAGCATGTCTTACCTTAAGTGTTCATATAGAGAATGCAATGTAAACATGTAGTTAGCATTTTACACAAGGTTTGGTTTAGGAGAAATACGCATATGTAGCATGTCTTAGATGAAATGGCAAGATATTATCTCATTCAATTTAACCCTGTCATTGTCTATTTCTGCTAATGTCTAGTTTTATTGAAATGCAGATATGTAGCATGTCTTACCTTAAGTGTTCATATAGAGAATGCAATGTAAACATGTAGTTAGCATTTTACACAAGGTTTGGTTTAGGAGAAATACGCATATGTAGCATGTCTTAGATGAAATGGCAAGATATTATCTCATTCAATTTAACCCTGTCATTGTCTATTTCTGCTAATGTCTAGTTTTATTGAAATGCAGATATGTAGCATGTCTTACCTTAAGTGTTCATATAGAGAATGCAATGTAAACATGTAGTTAGCATTTTACACAAGGTTTGGTTTAGGAGAAATACGCATATGTAGCATGTCTTAGATGAAATGGCAAGATATTATCTCATTCAATTTAACCCTGTCATTGTCTATTTCTGCTAATGTCTAGTTTTATTGAAATGCAGATATGTAGCATGTCTTACCTTAAGTGTTCATATAGAGAATGCAATGTAAACATGTAGTTAGCATTTTACACAAGGTTTGGTTTAGGAGAAATACGCATATGTAGCATGTCTTCGATGAAATGGCTAGATACAGATTTAGATATAATTTTTTTTTTTTTTTTTTATGTTTCTGACAACTTTTAATATGGATTATGGTTTTTAAAAAATATATTTATACAACAATATACTAGTTTAAGTATTCTGTTTGAATTATGTTCTGTTCTAAATTTATAGGTGATTCTGGGTACATGAGCCGGCCTTGGCTCATTACCCCCTTGCGTAGCCCAACTGATGTGTCTGAGGAGCGCTACAATAGGGCTCATAAGAGAACCAGGGCGGTGGTTGAAAGGATGTTCGGGCTCCTGAAGATGAGATTCAGGTGCCTGGACCGTTCTGGAGGAGCACTCCAGTACAACCCAAAGAAGGTGGCTAAGATCGTTGTAGCCTGTAGCGTCCTGCATAATATTGCACAGCGGGCTGGGATGCTGCAGGCCGTCCCGGTGGACAGAGACCTCCTCAGAGATGAGGAGGATGATCCTGTTCTAGAGGGGGAATTCCAGGACGAGGGACTTGATGTCAGAGCAGACGTCATCAACCGCCACTTTAGACGGTAAATAATAGAAGTTACACTGGAGTATTTTCAATAGATGTGAACTCTAGGGAAATGACAAGTAGAGAATTGTGCAAACATGTTAGTATTGATAAAATGTTATAATAATATTTATTTCTCATAATATAGGTGATGCTCTGGGCATTGGGTCCTATAGCGAGTCTTTGCCACCTGGTTTTTATAGAGGACATCAGATGGTAAGTAGAAATGTATGGACTGTTGCTGGCATGATTTGTACACAAATACATAATATGGCATAAATTTTTAAAAATATAACTTTGTTTACACATTACTTATGTACATAATCAGAAAGGGATACTCTAGAATGACTATGGTTCAATGTCACACAGAGGTTTGTTCTGCTCAATATGACTCATCTTCACACTTGATAGAAAATAACACAGGTTCATACACAGGCTTAGTAAGCTAGTGATAGATATTTATTATGAAATGGGGGGTGGGAGAGGGGTACAGAACTGATTCACACACTTGTATGAAATCTTTATATATAATTTCTTACATTAGGGAGATGACTTAATATAAAGACTGAAAGGGAACAATTTGAAGCCTGACAGTGAAGATTTCCAAGACTGACAGTGGGGAAAAAGCCAAGATTGAAATTGAAGTATACCAATGGGATCATGTCTGGCATATTTAAATTCTGCTGACCTTGAAAACCATACAAAGACATGTTCACATGGTAAGTGCAAACTATTTGATAGAATAAGGCTGTGGAGACATCCTATTGGAGACACTTAGATGATTTTCTATTTTGTAGATGGTATTTCCCAGTCCTCTATTTAATGAACTGATGAATAAGACACCTATTGAAGATCAACTGTTTACCCCTGAATTGACATTCAAAGACCATGCATTGTCCAGGTTGGTGTACCAATGCATGCTAGTGAAGACTGTAGAATATTAGTAGCTTACATACATTAGTCATATTTAGTTCTTAATTAGATATTTAGGGATCACAATCAGACACTTAGATGATTTTACTTTTTTAGATGGTATTTCCCAGTCCTCTATTTAATGAACTGATGAATAAGACACCTATTGAAGATCAACTGTTTACCCCTGAATTGACTTTCAAAGACCATGCATTGTCCAGGTTGGTGTACCAATGCATGCTAGTGAAGACTGTAGAATATTAGTAGCTTACATACATTAGTCATATTTAGTTCTTAATTAGATATTTAGGGATCACAATCAGAAAAAGGAATACATATTATAGTTGATATAGAGGTATTTGAATGGACATGAAATATTACATTTATGTTCAGCATACATATATTGTTTACATGTGATATACATTATTATGTATAAATTTAATTTTTGAAATTTAAATATTATTTTTAATCAACAATATAATGGTGTATGTATTTCATTAATTTAAAATGAATGTAATGATTATCTTTAAAAAATGTTGATCAAAGTTAGAGCATAGACACCATATGATTTTAAATGTATTTTATGAATATTTTACAACGTGTGTATTAACTTTGTTCCATTTTTATTATTTGTCATTTCAGATTGGCATCTGATGACTTCATGGAATATTTATTTATTTTCTATTAAATATATATTTTTTTTTTAGCAGATTCTAATATATATCAATATAATCTGTAAATAAATAAAACTTGGACTCCCATGACTGGTAGTTGGCTATTTGACAAGCACATGCATAAGAGAAAATAATGCATTAATAGTAGAAAATAAAATTCTTCAGAGAATATTAAAAGATATATTTTAACATTAATTGGGGAGTCATATTCTTCAATGCTTTTATATTGAAAAAGTATATATTAAAAATATTTAGGATATGTATTAATATTATGATTGTTTTAACATTTAATAAGGTGAAGTGGTTCAATTACATGAAAGTGACAGTGTTGTTGAATGTAAAAAGAATTGTATAAGATCATGTATCTTCCTTAGGTATCTCAAAACATTATTAGAAAATATTTTACAATTATTACATTTATAAATGGTAGGTCATTTAACTTTATAATTTTTAATAATTATTTATTGGATGCCAGGTTAATCTATGTAATTTTCTAGTGGAGTCATTTAACTATACTTAGTAATATTATGTATTTATTACAATCTTACCTCTTGGGTTAGACATCAAATATCTATATAGAATGTAATTTCCCCTTTAGTTTATTTTGTCAATGTTAAATAAAAATACAATATGTTTGGGTCCTTAAAGGGGTCATTCAAAATGTATATTTTGTATACATTGTTACAAATATCATACAAGAATTTAAACATATTTAGAATGTACTATAGAATTACATTCAGTCTTTAAATATACTTGTTAAAATAAAAATAAATGCACATATCTTAGTGAATGATATAAGGCATCTATATGCAAACAACAATCAGCATCAAAATAGCCTATGTAGAGATGTATTTAATCCACGAATATATATAATTACAATATAATGATTGAATAACAAAACATATTAAGTTGGTCAAATATAAGATTATGATACAAAATGCATACATAACATATAGCTTAATGTCCCTCTACGCTGAAGGCTAAAAAATACCTCATTTAATAAATATATTTCAGTCAGTGTGTAAAACAATCTAGAAGTTAATCTAAATTTGCTTTACTCATATGTTAGACTCATTTAGCAAAAGGAAGGTGCCTAGGTTTATGATATATTAAGCATTATTGTGAAATGTTTATTTAAAGGGACATGAACTCAAAATATACTTAAAGGTAGCCATTTAAAAAAAACAATGATTTATACATTCTGAATGAGTATTCTATTTTAATCAACTTTAAAACTTGTCTCATATTATGAATGCTCATTGTGATGTTGCTATCATTACTTTAGAAATAAGGCAGTAAATAGCTAATTTATTTGCTTCAGTACTCTGGACAGAACTTGATTGTTTGGAATAATTGATGCAACAATCGTCAAGGACAACCCAGGTTTTTATTAAACAATTGTCCGTAATATAAAATATCATTATTGATTTTCAAAGAAACATAACAAGATAACTTAACATTTGATAATCGTATTAAATAATAAAGTTGATTAACATTTAATGCTCAATCACCAATGGTAAATTTGTTTGGACAGTGTCCCTTTAAGAGCTTGAAATAGTGTATTTACTTCTCTTCCTATCTTGACATACTTTGCTTGAAAAGCATATCGAGATAGGCTCAGTAGATGAAGATTGGTGGATGCACAGAGATGCCTTATGTGATTGGCTCAACCATGTGCATTTAAATTTCTTATGTTGAGGATATATAAATACTAAGAGAAAATGATTTACATTTTAAAGTCTAAACAATCTTCTATCTCTACAGATCATTTGATACAATTGTTTGTAATGTCTCTTTAAAACTAAAGACGCCATTGCACAATAACATATATGAGCACTTCAGAGAAATACAAGCTCGAGGTTTATTTGCGAATAACAAAGCTGTAGTTTAACATTTATAAACAGATTATCAAAGTTACTGACATTCTTCCCGGAATTTTAACATTAATAAATATTGCGTGGGAAACGCATCTTCAAACACCAGATTAGCATATTTAAACATTAGTGTAATGTCACGCAATAGCACACAATCAATGTGCATTATAAATACATTTAATAGAGCAATGTCAATACTTCACAATCAATTTATTTAAAGAACAATAAAGACATACAATATTAAATGTGTATTTGTATTAAAGAAACAGACCGTTATTAAACCGAGAAATGTCTACAACATTAATAATGTGACAGGATGAGATTTTAAAGAGTATTTAATCATTAATATTTCACGGATCACGGATATTAAATCTGCGTCACACATATCCGCATGACAGGCCCATGAGTTACAAATAAGTCTACATGAAAAATGAAGTTACAGCACCACCAAGCGGTATGTGTAAGGAAGTTACTAAGATATGAAACATTAAGGAACGGCCAATCAGAGTTCATCACACAAACACAACTTGAGTCAGGATGGTCTCACAGACATTATAACAATATTTCAAACTTTTATCCAATCAGATGTACAGATAAATTGTCCCATGGTGCATCTCATGTTTACTTCACCATATAAAAGTCCATTACACGTTGCCATCTTTGTCAGTTCTCTAATGCCTGCAGGCAGTCTTATATATTAATATTATTATAATATATTTAGTAGCCAACCGAGCAGGCATGTCAGTTCCCAGGTTCACCAAGGAGGAGAGCGCTGCACTGGTCCACGCCGTCAAGGACTTTTATCCCCAGCTGTTTGGGAACAAGAGGAGCTCGACAGATGCGCCTGTTAAGAAGGCCCTCTGGGAGTCTATCACCAATGCGGTTAGATTGGTGTGTGACGTCCAGAGGACCCAGGATCAGATCATGAGGAGATTCGGAGATATGAGGTTGCGTTTATCGAAAAAAGTCAACCTCATAAGGGACTGGGTACAAGCCCGTAAAAGAGGGGGCCAAAGAAAGGCCCCGCGGAAACTGTACCTACTCCCTTATGAGGTGACTTTATGCGAGCTCCTCAATCTCCGGGTCCCCAAAAGATTTAGATCCTCGCCATCCTCGGCCTCCTCTTCTTCCCTCCCAGCTGCGGGATCTGAAAGTCCTGACGCGGGGGACAGGGCAGATGCTTCTCCGTCCGGTGGCCTGGGAGGACCCGATAGAGAATCTGAACCAGGTAATTATCCAACTTCATATAATATTTATAATGTTAAAAATCCAAAATGTGTATTTAGTCAGATACTAAACCTATACAGATCTCACAACATACACTACATATGATGTTTAGATATCTGATTTTACATTAGTGATACATGAAATTGGAATGATGTTTATTGCGCTCTACAGAATATGCGTCACAGAGCGGAAATCTAATTTCGCATCCACGTTAACATGGGTTTGCGGAAAGTGGCATTGCTTTATACATGTTGGTCAAATGACGGATGCGTAATTCCGCTTGGAATCATTGCGCAATGATCGCGAAAATGGCATTTCTCATCCACGTTAACATGGGTTTGCGGAAAGTGGCATTGCTTTATACATGTTGTTAAAAATTAAATGGAAAATCTTAGATTAGTGAAGAATACAGTATTCTTATTTTAAATATTATATCTAATAAAAAACGAATAATACTAATAAATTATAACATATGGCCATCAATTGATGATTATGTAATAACAAGCATATATTCTTAAAGATACAGTAAACAACACAACTGATTGAAAATAAGAGTCCAGGATATATTTATCATTCATTTAATTTCGGAAACTATTAACTCATGGGACTACCAAAGGATTAATATTTTTCTATTGATTTGTTATTAATGTAAATATTTTAAACATGGCATGATTAGTATTAATGATATGCAATCCTCATTTAATATATTACAGATATGGATGTGGCTGCTGGATCCTCAAGCCAGGGCTTGTCACAGTATGGTATGTCTCATTTTAATTGACATTTGTCTTAGAAACATGGAATGAACATTACATACTAAATACACATTGTTCTATATTTATATGTAATGTCTATTTAATAGATGAAAATTATATAATTATTCGGATATACTTAAATAACATATTTGATTTTAATTGCATGCTCAATACCATTCATTACATCAACATATGGAGTAGATAATTCATTAACAAACAACAACATTGTGGAATCTATTTAATTTTAGATTAAAGGGATACTGAACTACAATTATTAATATTGTCTTTCACATACAGTATGCAATATTAATAAACATAAAATATAATACTATCATCATATGTGACATATTCTATTGCTAAATGTATTTTAAAATAAATAAAGTACGTTTATGTGCATCTAAATATTTGTTGACCAACCTGGGTTTATATTGATGATTGGTGGATACCTTCAACAAACAATATTTATTGAATCCAATATTCCTTATCTGCCTTTAAGATTAATATCGAACAACATTCGAATTATAATAGGAGTCAATGTTAAATCATTTTTTACAGTTTGAACATAGAAATCAATTATTTAAATTAATCATGTCAGTGTCCCTTTAAGACAAAATAGATTCATTCATCATTACATTATTTTTATTAAAAACTATTGATATATAAATCTAATTATCTGTTGGAGTTACTTTATATATATCTGCATACTCTAACAGCACCATGATTACATATTTGTAATAATAAAGTTTGTTATGTATTGTGATAAATATGTGTTGTGTCCTAAACAAGATTACTGTACATTGAAAAAATGGCTCGATGTGACACATGTTTGTTTAGATTTGTCAACAGATGCTCCTCAATATGTGGTTTGTGTGTATTCTTGTAACTTCTTAAGGACATATGACGGAATTATTCCGTCATAAAACAATTGAGCTAAGTGAAAGCTGTGTCCTTAAAGGGTTAAGAACATTGATCATTGGGTATATTTAGATATGCAATAGCAGCATCTGAGATGAATTTGATGTCTAATGTAGTCTGACATTAAACATATGTTGAATACAGATATGTTTACAGAATCCCCTTGATTCAATCAAGCATTTTCTGGTGTAATGACTGCTCTATTCTTCACATTTTAAAGTTGATTAATGTTAAAATTCTAGACAGATGTGATTTAGTGATATCCAAAATGTGTTTAATAATATATATCTATATCATTCATAGAGAGAGTTGGTGTGGGGAGCCCACAGGAATCCAGCAGTGACATAGAGCCGCCTTTGCGGTCTCCTGGTAAGTCCATTGACTCATTTATATGTAATTGAAGGTGTATTGCTAATCAATATTATGATCATGATTCCGATGAAGCATAACATTATAAAAAATCATAGAATTTATCTTCTGATTATATATTTATTTTTTATATTGAGCGATTAATAATTTCTACTTTATTATTCTACACATTTGTTATTCATAAGATGTCTAACATATGTTTTTTTAAAAATTTTTTTTTAACAACAGTCATCAAGTGATACACACATGAGAAATCTTAAATGTTCTATGTACTATGCTTTTATGAATTTAACATTAAGACAAACAATACATTAATATTCTGATTTATTGACAATAACAAATCTATTGTCATTGGTATGCTCCATCAAAATGATGTAAATCATAACTTTGTGTGTGTATATCTTTAATGCAACATTGATGTGCGTATTTGAGCAACAGTAACATATGTTATAATATCTGATCTTAAGGTGTACACAACATGTTATGTTTTACAGAGATTGATGTCACATGTGGGATGGAGGAGGAAGAGGCTGCCTTGGAGTCTGATGGTATGTGAAATATATCTATCATGTTTCCAACATGTTTCTTTTTTTGAAATCATTTTATTGAAGACATTCAAAGTCTACAGCTTTTTCCCTTTAAAAAGGAATATTATTTGTCTGTTCAAATACACTACTGCCCCCTTTCTATATCAGGCAGCATGAAAATCTGCTTGTATATATTTTTTTAAGAATATATAATTCATGCCATCATTATGTCACATGCATATTCCATGCCAAAACACAATAATAAGTTTCACATTGTACAGACAGTCATTGAGATTCATCTGAGTGCCTATATAGATACCATATCCTCATTTCAGAATAGTTTACAGATTCAAACACACTTCGAGGTATATTGAAAACATAATCAATTTTAAATGCGTTGATTTGATGTCAGGATGTATGAGATGTTAATATATTTATTTTACATTTTCAGATGGATCCACCACTTCTGGTCATCTGGATTCCGCCCCTGCCCAGTCACAGACCCCTCCCCGTGCACACACCCCTGACCATGGCCACACCTCTGCACACACCCAGAGCCCTTCCCATCACCAAACCCATGACCATGCCCCGACCACTGCCAGCCCTTCCCATATTTCATATCCTGTCCCTCCCAAAAAACGCCCATACACCCCCCTTCGCCGCTCTCCCCGTATTCTGGCCCGTACAGCTGCCCAGACCCAAACTCCCCACTCCCCAGCTGTACGGCCTACCCTGGAGCAGCAGCTCACCACTCCCCAAGCCATTCCCATCCCTCCCCGAGCCAATCCCATCCCTCCCCCCTGTTTAAACCTTCATTGTCCTGGGTGTCAGATTGTCCTTCCCAGGCACAGCTGTAAGTATCATTCTAAATACACTTTATAAGATACTTAAAGGTACAGTGAAGTTAAATTGGTTAAATTGTGATTCAAATCCAGCATGCAATGTTAAGCCAATGTATAATAGAATACTCTTATGAATTATTCGTCATTCTCTTGATATATTAATTGAAAACAACTTATTCCTATAATTAGTTTAAACAATAAAATAAATGTGGCCATCATTTCTTTATTGTTGGATGAATGTATCCATCAACCAGCATGCACAAACAAGGTTCATCAACAAATATTGGCTTCCATAAAAACCAACATTCTTGCATTCAAAATATAGCTTGACAATTAAAACATATAATGAATATGTGTAATTTCTAAAGATTTGTCATGTCATGCTCTATCTGAATCAGTCCATTAAATATTTAGGTTCAGTGTCCCTTTAATTGGATATCACTACATATACCAAACACCACTACTTGGATACAAAATTTTATGTCCAAATGTGGATACATTATCTCTTGTCTAACCCAGTGGGAATGTAATTTCTTCTGGTTGCTATGTTTACACAGCTTGTCCTCAATGCCAAAATGTTTAAGGATATGTGTGCCTACCACAGTCTAAATTGAATTTTTAAATTGCTAATGTAAGTACAATGTAAATCCTTTAACAAGATTTGATACACTCAAGCTGTATAAGTGGATCATCTAAAACCAATTAAAGGGTTCAACATGTTTGAGTAACATGAGCCTTTAATGATTTCTGTCTGTCTGAATAACCTAATTCATGTGTAAAGAATATATGAAAAATAATTGATGTAAATAATTATTTGTCTTTATGATGACAATGTATGTATTAAAATCTTTTATTCTGTTGTGTAATTATCCTTAATATTAATTTTTATTTTATTTTAGGCTGTGACTCAGCATGGCTCATGCTAGAAGGGATAGCAAGAGTAGAGCAGGCCGTGTTGAGGAACGCAGCTGTCCTGAGAGGGATGAACGACACCATGCAGGCCCAGCTCCGGGTTCAGGACTTGACTCTGCGTGAAATTATGCAATTACGTTCAAGGCCTGAATCTGGAGCTGGACATGCACAGGACAATGAAGAGGATGACCAGTAAGTGGAGGATCTGGATATGCTCCATGGTGGCAGATAATAATCCTCTGTCCACATGTTGAATTTGTATTTATATTGTTGCCATTTGGCCTTTTTATCAGTTTTTTGTTGTGCCTGTTGCACTCTTTTACCTTGTCATGTGTCTCCAATGAGGCTATGCTGGCCCTTGGCAACTCTCTTCATGGACTGTGATGCACTGTGTTACCTTGCCATGTGTCTCCAATGGGGCTATGCTGGCCCTTGGCAACTCTCTTCATGGACTGTGATGCACTGTGTTACCTTGCCATGTGTCTCCAATGGGGCTATGCTGGCCCTTGGCAACTCTCTTCATGGACTGTGATGCACTGTGTTACCTTGCCATGTGTCTCCAATGGGGCTATGCTGGCCCTTGGCAACTCTCTTCATGGACTGTGATGCACTGTGTTACCTTGTCATGTGTCTCCAATGGGGCTATGCTGGCCCTTGGCAACTCTCTTCATGGACTGTGATGCACTGTGTTACCTTGTCATGTGTCTCCAATGAGGCTATGCTGGCCCTTGGCAACTCTCTTCATGGACTGTGATGCACTGTGTTACCTTGCCATGTGTCTCCAATGGGGCTATGCTGGCCCTTGGCAACTCTCTTCATGGACTGTGATGCACTGTGTTACCTTGCCATGTGTCTCCAATGGGGCTATGCTGGCCCTTGGCAACTCTCTTCATGGACTGTGATGCACTGTGTTACCTTGTCATATGGCTCATATATTCCTTATTTTTACAAGATTATTTATAAACGTTGTGTATGTTTTCTTACATACTAATAAAATAAATTTTATTTCACAAATATTTGTCCTCATTCTTCCTGTTATTTTTTGCAAGCTCTAGTTTATGTTGTTTATCCTTAAAGGGACCTAACAAATCTATTTGTTATAATGAAATCATATATGTAAGACAATAGTAAATGACTTTAAGATTAACATCTCCAATGTAATCTTATTATTTGTGTTTATATTATTTTCTCTTAGCTCTATCATTGCCTGATTATGATTAGCAGAGTAATTTCTTTATATATGTATATATATTTTTGTATTTGTGTATATATGTATATTTAAATGTTCATATCCATGTGTGTATTTATAAACTCTGCATGAATTGATGCACCTTTACCAAATGATCTGAGTATTGATACAATGATATAATCCCTGTAAAGTGTTCATTTTATTTAAATAGTATTGACTATGTGTATGCTCTTTTTAAAAACAAAATAATGTCCCTTTAAGTGATGTTGATCACTATTGTAAATGAATGTATTTCCATTTGTAAAGCGTTTTTGTCCTTTTTACAAGAACAAGGACATATAGTTTTATTAATAAACAATCTTATTGTAATGTTGACAGCACCTGTATTTCATTTTCAAATCTATATTATTGTCAAAGTGTAACCAAATCAATCTCTGTGTGTAATACAAATAATGTAGATGATGAATATTAGTTAACTAATATGTTAACAAAATACATCTCCTCCCATATATGGCTATAGGTAGGCTGACCATAATTAAACTTGAATAAATGACACGTTTAATCAATACATGTATAACTATTGTTATTCAACAACAATCCAAAGATATCTTAAAACATCAATGGCATATGTATTTCTCATGTGTATCTTTTAAATGTTAAAGATATACACCATAGCTATAGTTCAAGGGACAGTCAAGTCCGAAAAGATGATTCATAATTTGGTGACATTCCTAGATAGCAATCTACACACATACTAGTTCCTAAAATATAAATACGTTTCTTAATGATATGCCAAGATGTCACTGAGTCCTTGTATTGTCTGCGGTTTTTCAGCGATCTCGGATGCGCCATGTTGCTTAAGACGTCACCTGCCAGGCTGTCCAATGATTCCTTGTATTGACTGACGTTCTTACGTGATCAGGAATATGCCTTTTATTGGATTGCGTTTTGACGCGATCAAGGATGCGCCTTTTTTTTTTGGGCGTTCTTACGTGATCAATAATGTGCCTTTCATTGGATGGCGTTCTTACGTGATCAAGGAAGCGCCATGTTAAGACGGCACATGTAAAGTTAAAAAAACGTGTGATTGGATTGCGTAGTCCCGCAATATTTGTGCACGTTAAAAACGTTTGTGACTGCATGCAATTTTAAAAAGCTTGCGAATATGTATTATTTGCATCATGTTACATTGTTGACCCGTAGCTGATAAAGACCAACACATTCTCTTTTGCTGGATGTCTGGTTGAATCAACGAACGAAAGCAAAATGTTTTCATGCATAGGATATTTCTAGGCAAGTGCAAATCTCTACAGTCCATGTTTAATATGTTTGTCAACAATGTTCCTTTTTCTTAAAAATTAATGTTGTGTTTAATGTTGAACATATCTAATTAATAAATATGCGCTATTGTGTTTGAATAAAGTAATCAATATGCATTTATCATATGCTAAATATATGATGCCGACTTCTTCTAAATGTAATTTCGTTGTATATTTTATGAAAGGTTCATTAGACACTCACATTATAAATAAAAATATTTGATTTTGTCTCTAGTTAGATAGTCCATTGTTTAACCAATAGGTTTATTTTGTCTTGTGTTGTAAGAAAATGTAAGTAATTTTCTTACTCCTCGCAAAGCCAATGAGTTTCATGTGAGTACCATCTCCAGCTTTGTCCAGTTTGTGTAAAGGTTCTTTTCATATGTTAATGATGGGGTATTGTGTTTTACGGTTGTAATGGTGGTTCATCTATATTTAAAATATAGCTAACCCTATTTTATTTGCAAGTGTTTGAAGCTTTTTAATATTGCTATCAGTATATGTTAATCTTGTTGTTTGTAGTAGTGTCTATTACATACAGTTATGTAAAAAATATAGGATACTGTCCCTTGAATGCAAATGTTGTTTTTTTTGTATCATGTATGAGATCCACATAGTTTAATCTTCAAATATATTTTTGTTAGCATATTTCACCCCCCCACTCCTAAAAGGACTTTAAACCATATTCATTGTTAAAATATAAATAGTTACAATAAAATATTAACACAATAATGTCTCTTAAAGAAAATAGACTTTATTTAACACGTCAATATAAATGTGATTTTCAAATATTTTTTTTGACAAAGTACATGTAGATATAGCAACAAGCTTAAAATGTGTTAGCATATGTAATGTTGTTAAAGGGACAGTTTCGAAAAAAAATATTTTTACATTATTCGAAAAGTCAATTCTGTAATAACAAGGATATCAAATGTTTCTCAACAATTGAACATTTGCTATCTAAATTTGCTATCTAAACCTATGAGGTTGGTGTGCTCATTTCTTAAATCTTGAAGAGTGCTTGTAATCATTATACAATTTGAGCACTAGAGGGCATTTGGATAGCATTTGTATATGTAAAATCTTGTGCTCATACAGCATATTATTGACCATGTATTGATCATTGATATCTAAAATGTTGTTATGTCAGAACAACAAATAAGTGGTCATTTTTCATAGTCATAGATACAAGGGTAAGCACATAAGTCACACATGTATTTCTCCATGTTTTGTTGTTTCAAACTTTATAATGCGTAATACAGTGTTTTCTTTGTAATCAATAATTTTCTGACTGTCCCTTTAAGCTGTGTTATTGGCATTCAAACAGTAATATGCCATCATGGATAATTGTTATGGTAATTTAGTTAGCGATTCGGGAAACAGTTTGGACATCACATCACAGAAACCAATCAATATCATGAACAAGGATAGGTATGTGATGATGTGGTTTTCACACACTTATAACCCACACTCTGCAAAGAATCTTCCTCCATGGACCCGGTCCCATAGAAGTCGATTATATACAGAGTGTGGTCCACAAGTGTATGAAAACCACATCATCACATACCTATCCATTACACAAAAAACAAAATTTAAGATGGAAAAAAAAACTTACTTCCTCTTCCTTCCCCTCTTCCCACGGGGCTGAGGCTCTGGGAGAGGCAACTGCCGACTCCGAAGAGTCCTCCTTGGAGCTGTTGTGGGAGGAGTGGAAGGAAGAGTACTGGGACGACCAAGGTGAGGAGTAGATGGCTGAGGAGGAGGAGGAGAAGATGGCTGAGGAGGAGGAGGAGAAGATGGCTGAGGAGGAGGAGGAGTAGATGGCTGAGGAGGAGGATGAGATGGGCCGGCAGGAGGAGATGGCCCAGCAGCAAGAGGCCCAGCAACAAGAGGCCCAGCAACAGGAGGTAGACCAGCATGCGCCTCCCGGAAAAATGTGAACATTTCCTGATGAAGATTGAACATTCTTGTTTGTCCTTCTTGTATTGTATTCAGTATACTGATTATTTCGTTTTGGCCTTGAATTATTTGATTCTGCCCATCAAGTATTCTGCGTCGTCCTTCTATGTTTTCTATCCGGGAGGTACGCATCTGGTCTATGTACTCCAGTAGAACCCGCACCTCCGCTATTTCTTCTTGTTGTGCCTGTTGAACCCGTGCACGGCGGGGTGCCCGTGCACGGCGGAGTGCGGGTCTTTGAGGGACCTCGGGTTCCGCGGCTTCAGCGGCATCCTCCTGTGCTTCCGGGGCCTCTTGATCATCTCCCGTGCGCTGTTCGTCACGGGGGGCCTCTTCCCTCCGAAGTGGGAATTCCTCACCACCACTCTCATCCCGGGGAGATGCAGGAGGCTGTGCTGCCTCGTCCCCAGACTCTGTATATTAAAAAAAAAATAAAAAAAGAAATGTATATATTAGCATATTTGCAAATAAAGGTTTAAATGACTTAGCTTACGATACAATTACAAATGCAGAATCATTAATCCACTTTGAAATCTAACAAACAATCAATACGATTTCCGCTTTTTCTAAACAGTGTTTGTGATATCTGGTCAATGTGAATGTTTCTGCGTTTGTTTTCAGTCTGTTTAAATGCACACCTAACCTATAGCCTAGATACTGATGTAACCGCTAAGTAATAGAATGCGTGTAAACAGCGTAATAGCATTAATCTGATCCTTAACACATGAAACCCAATGTTTTATCTTTCATGATTTATAAGCATACATTTAGTATCAACTTTCGAATGTACTTTTGTTATCTAATTAGCTTCATTCTCTGGATATTCTTTGCTGAAAAGCATATCTAAATATGTTTATAAGATTCTGATTGTTAGCTGAATATAGCTGCCTCCTGTGATTGTTTCACCGTGTGCATGGCTATTTCTTCATTAAAATATATCTCAAGAATGAATCAAATTATGTAATATAAGTACATTTGAATGTTTTGTCAAATTGTATTCGCTACCTCAATCATGAAAGTAAATGTTTGCGTATAGTGTCCATTGAAATACATTCGTATGTGAAATTATTGTTAAATGAGCTTACCGTCAGATGAGAGTGGCAGGTTCCCGGTATCGATTCCTCCGATACCGACTACTTCCACCTCGGAGATGCTGGGCCGCAACATTTCCTCCCATCTGCAGTACTCCATTTCAAGGGCAGGGCCGCCACCGGTCCCTGCGGCATGTCGGGCCTCCAGGCTTAACTTTTTTTTAAGTTCAAGTTTACAGTCCCGGTACCGATGTTTGATGGAATCCATATCCCTGTTCCGGCAACCCACTGCATTGACTGCATTCCGAATCTCGTTCCAGAGCCTCCTCCTGTCAGTCGGGGTAGTCTTCTGGTGCTGCAGCATCCTATACCTGGCCATATAGGCCTCTACGAGGGCCTCCTTCTCCTCCATCGTAAACCTCGCCTCCCTAGTCGCCTTGGCCTTCCCCTGTGACGATGCCCTCTGTTTCCCGGACTGTGAAGCCCTACTCTGACCGCCACT
This sequence comes from Bombina bombina, assembly GCF_027579735.1. Lineage (NCBI taxonomy): Eukaryota > Metazoa > Chordata > Amphibia > Anura > Bombinatoridae > Bombina > Bombina bombina. The sequence goes on from NC_069503.1 coordinate 1,021,405,254, forward strand.
GGGCCCAGCCACTTGGTCATCTTGAACCAAGTGGCTGGGTCCACCCACCGCTTCCACCCCCGCTTCCTGCCCCCCTTCCTGCCCCCCTTCCTGCCCTGTTCCTCTCCCCCTCCCTCTACTCCCCCCTCTACCTGTCCCCTGCCTGGCCTCCATCTCCTCCCTAAACTAAACCCCAAATAATCAAAAAAAATTGAGTGTGATGAAATGAAAGGGGGTCAAAATAAAGAACTAAAAAGACAAAAAAGGTGCTTAAAGTGTGAGGGATGTAAAAAAAAACAAAGAGGGTAAGGAGTATTTAAATAAACGAAAAGAATAAGACTAAAAGGAGGATATGTAAACTAAATGTAACTAGGGGATGGGTATGGGATGGGTATGGGGTATGGGATAAGAGTAAATGGGATGAAAGGGAATGGGACTACAAGGAATGGGGTATGGAGTGTAGTATGAGGGGGTAGGGGGTATGGAGTGTATGTAGTGTTATTGATAAGTGTATGTATGTATTGAATGTGTTTGCGTGTAAATGTGTTAAGTGTACAGATAAATCACTCGCTCGCTAACTAACACTACTTCTAATTCTCAATAACAAACACTCCCACTAACGCTCACTAACTACCACTAACTGACGCTCACACTAACAACTATCACTAATAACTCCCACTAACTCACTCACGCTCCCACTAACAGACTCTCTCCCACTCCCGCTACCTCCCACTAACTCACTCACTCTCTCACGCTAACACTACCAACTGACTATCTCACGCTAACACTACCAACTGACTCTCTCACGCTAACACTACCAACTGACTCTCTCACACTAACACTAACTCACTCTCAAAAAATCGCAAAATCTCTATTCTTAACTCTCCAAAGACCCACCAGCAACACAGTCAAAGAAGCCCTGCTTGTGTGGTGCTTATATACCCTGTGTAAATGTTTAATGATGTCCCAATTTCCATTGTAATTAGTGTTCAGGTGTGCTTTATTAGCAATTAATATTATTGCAATGTGTATTAGGTGTGTTAATTTGCGCATGCTCATTTTGAGTTGGTATTTGTGGAATGTGTAGAATGCGATGATGTCATAGTGGTCGTTTTCTCTAACATTGTCCAATAGTATTCTTTTTAAATGTGAATTTGCGATGGTGTGTTCTTCGTGAAGTGTTGTATATGTATGTTTTTCATAATATATAATGATATTGAATGCGATTTTTATTTTAGTGTATGTATATATTTTTTAATCCTTGTTGTTATTGTGCGATTTTCCGCATCTTAAAGTATATGCGTATTCCACGTATAAATAGTATTAAAACTTCCCCCGCTTGTGAATGTGTAATGCTTGTGTGCTTTGTTGATTGATTGATGTTGTGACATTTGCGGCGTGTTATTGTTGTGCATGATGTGGTATGCGTCATATGACCGAGCTGTGCGTATTTCTCGCGAGATCGAGTGTTAGGTGAAAAAAGCTATTTTTTGCCTTTCCCATTGTTCTCTATGGGAGACTGTCTAACGCGGGCAGGATTACGCGTGTGACATACACGCGTTAGGAGCATCGTTAGATGGTCTTATATTAACTCTAAATACCGGAGTCAAACAATGCCGTGCGTTAGACATAAAACACGCGTGGCGTTAACAGCCCATCTACCGCCGAACTCTAAATCTAGCCGTTAGTTTGCTACAATATAACTAATAGTTACATTGTATCATTGTTTATTTTTATTTTACAGGCAAGTTTGTATTTATTTTAACTAGGTAGTATAGTTACTAAATATTTATTAACTCATCTAATCTAATAGCCCTATCAAAATAAAAAAATCCCCCTAAAATAAAAAAAACCCTAGCCTAAACTAAACTACCAATAGTCCTTAAAGGGCCTTTTGCGGGGCATTGCCCCAAAGAAATCAGCTCTTTTACCTGTAAAAAAATACAAACAATCCCCCCAACAGTAAAACCCACCACACACACAACCAATCCCCCAAATAAAAAGCTCACTAAAAAAACCTAAGATACCCATTTCCCTGAAAAGGACATTTGGATGGGCATTGCCCTTAAAAGGGCATGTAGATCTATTGCTGCCCAAACCCTAACCTAAAAATAAGACTCACCCAATAAACCCTTAAAAAAACACTAACCCCTGAAGATCCACTTACAGTTTTGAAGAGCCGACATCCATCCTCAACGAAGCCGGGAGAAGTCCTCAACGAAGCCAGGAGAAGTCTTCATTCAAGCCGACAGAAGTGGTCCTCCAGATGGGCAGAAGTCTTCATCCAGATAGAATGCAAGCTCAATGATTGCATCAGCCAATAAGACTTTTTCACCTTTAAATCTGATTGGCTGATAGAATTCTATCAGCCAATCGGAATTCAAGGGACGCCATCTTGGATGACATCATTTAGAGGAAAATTAATTCTTGAAGAGCCAGTGAAAGAAAAGGATGCTCCACACCGGATGTCTTGAAGATGGAGCCGCTCCGTGTCGGAAGGATGAAGATTGAAGATACCGTCTGGAGGACGACTTCTTGTCGCTTGGATGAAGACTTCTCCCGGCTTCGTTGAGGATGGATGTCCGGTCTTCAAAAACTGTAAGTGGATGTTTGGGGGTTAGTGTTAGGTTTTTTAAAGGGTTTATTGGGGGTTTTTTTATTAAAGTTTTTATTTAAGGTTTGATATAAGGCATACATACAATACGGAATAATGTAACATGTTAGCATTATTGGAATACAGACAGCATGTGACATAACATTATAGTTGACCATATGTCTTCCTAAATTAAAGAGAAAAAGATAAGAACATGATAAGCAGTTATTATGCCTAGTACTCTAATCACCTCCAAAATGAACAGTAAGAACACTCTTGGACCTCCGCGCTAAATAAAACAAGTTAGTGGAGGTAGATACCAACAAAGGAGACCACTTTTGGATCTCTAATGAAAAACACACCTTATTTTCTGTTTTTACTGTAACACCTAACAATTGCTACACTCAAAGATGCTAGATAACTTTAAAGCCAATTAGCTGAAATATCACACAGGGCATAGCTGAAGGCATAATTGATAACTGTAGGAGGTCAAGGTAGGAATACTACTAGACAAGATAGGGCTATGTATGAAATTCAAAACACTGTTCATATTAATACATGCTTAATATACTATATATGCATTTGCATCAAACTATCACTATGAATAGCAAGTAATTAAAACTGCTTCTGTCCCTGACGTACCTTACTTGTCTTAGACAATTATGGTTGCATTACTGCCATATAATATGCGCTAAGTTATAGCAATATGAGAGTAAGGTCGGTCAGCCTGATATATGGGGAGAAGATTACTATGCAGCTTATTGGCGACTATAAAACCATATGAGATTAAGTCCATTCAGCCTGGTATATGGGGAGAAGGAATAGAAAGAGTTGCATTTTCTAACATGTTGCTCCTAGAAATAATGCCTCTAATTTGCATTAGGTGGTATATATGTAGAGAGGATCTTGAAACCGGGAAATCTGTTTTACTCACATGAGGTATATAGGCCAATATATGGCAAAAAGGACTCTTTCAACTAAGTCTAATGCAGCAAACATCCTAATACTAAGGGTTCAGATATTAGTCTAAATTCTATGAATTACCCCTGATAATTGTGAATATCTAGCATGAGAACCACTATCAGACCGACCAGTTTAATCATATGAAAACAGTTCAGAATGCAAGACTTACACAATCTCTATAAAAACGGTTTTAGCAAGAATAAACTCTAAATTAAATCCAAACTAATTATTATAAACAGAACAGAGATTTAGGCAGAATACATACACGTTATTAGAGTGTCTCAGGCAAGAGCCAAAGTCCTGTATAAAGGAGACTTGTATAATGCCTACCATCTACTAGTTGTCGATGCTAAACAGAAATTATGGCAGGGTTAGTTAATTAGCCAACTCCGGTTTTGAGGCCCCTCATCACATAAAATCGTGGGCAGTCTATAGCTTGGAGGAGGCTGTGTGGCTCCTCTAGTGGGGACAGTTTAGGTCTAATGCCAATCCCAATGTAATAGACAGCTTTCAAAATGTCAGATTGTGTCAGTAATACGCTGTTTGCGCTACTAATGCTAGGAAAAGAGAGCTGGTTAGGCTGTACCGCTCGGTAGCGCATCGGCGCCGTCACAGTTGTCAGCATGTCCTCTAGTTCCTCCTCATTATGGTAGAGCTGTTCTGAGGTCTGGCCGACAATTGTTAGGGGAACAAGTGGGGGAGGCACGAACACATCTCCAAAAGGAGCATCGCCATCAGGTCCCACAAGCAGGTGTAGGCCGGCAATCGGATCCAAGTGCACAATGCGATCAGCCCCACAGACAGCCCCTAGCTCCGAGGTCTGAACTCCAGCAAACCACCCAGAATGCAATTCCACAGACGCCACTGTTGGTGGCCGCCCAAGCCTCAGGTAATGATCGTTCAGTAGTGGAAGGATCCTCTCTTCAGATAATGAGTCCCCAATAGGGTCATGGGTTATTCCCTTCATTGTGCATATCCGCTCTGTCTGAGTCCGCTCCTCCTCTGCTACCATACCATCTGATAGCCTCTCACTAATAGGGAAAAGGATTTGAGAGAGCTGCTGTTCGAGTGTAGAGAAGTGGCTCTGAATCGCTTGCTGAAGCGACATCTCCCATCTGTCTAGTGCATCCATAGTTTTGCTGCGCACTTTACCTCTTAATAATAATGGTTGATTTGTCCAGAAGTGCTGTTTCAGTATGTTATGAGCAGTGATATGGCCAGAGATAATCCCTCTGGTTCAGTAACCCAGAATCATAGATCCCGGGGGGGTATATACACGGCAGCCTCAACAACATGTGTAGTATCACTGAATAGGCCTCTTGACCTTGTGGCAAAACACTATGAAGTTAGCTGAGGAACATAGGTAGGTCCGCTGTCTGTCAGAAAGTCCCAGACTCCACTTAAATGACTTAAGGTAGTATAAAATTGCAAAATAATATGATAAAGTTGGAAAATAACTATAAAGGGATCAAGTAAGTTCAGGAGCTCTCTTCCAACACGTCCTGCCGCAACAGCTATCAGCTCCGCCCCCCCTATTGGGTGGGTTTTATTTTTAGATCAGGGATTTGGGCAAGGAAAAAGAGCTAAATGCCCTTTTAAGGGCAATGCCCAGCCAAATGCCCTTTTAAGGGCAATGGGTAGCTTAGGTTTATTTAGATAGGGTTTTATTTGGGGGGTCTGGTTGTGTGGGTGGTGGGTTTTACTGTTTGTACTTTTTTTACAGGTAAAATAGCTGATTTCTTTGGGGCAATGCCCCACAAAAGGCCCTTTTAAGGGCTATTGGCAGTTAGTTTAGGCTAGGGTTTTTTATTTTGGGTTTTTTATTTTTATTTTGATAGGGCTATTAGATTAGGTGTAATTAGTTTAAATATTTGATCATTTCTTTTTTATTTTGTGTAATTTAGCTTGTTTTATTTTTTGTAATTTAGTTAATTGTATTTAATTAATGTAATTTATTTAATTTTAGTATAATGTTAGGTGTTAGTGTGAGGCAGGTTAGGTTTAATTTTACAGGTAAATTTGTATTTATTTTAGCTAGGTAGTTAGTAAATAGTTAATAACTATTTACTAACTATTCTACCTAGTTAAAATAAATACAAACTTAGCTGTGAAATAAAAATAAAACCTAAGATAGCTACAATGTAACTATTAGTTATATTGTAGCTAGCTTAGGGTTTATTTTACAGGTAAGTATTTAGTTTTAAATAGTAATTATTTAGTTAATGATAGCAATTTTTATTTAGATTTATTTTAATTATATTAAAGTTAGTGGGTGTTAGGGTTAGACTTAGGGTTAGGGTTAGGTTTAGGGGTTAATAACTTTAGTATAGTGGCGGCGGTGATGTTGGGGGCAGCAGATTAGGGGTTAATAATATTTAACTAGTGTTTATGATGCAGAAGTATGGCAGTTTAGGTGTTAATATGTTTATTATAGTGGCGGCGATGTCCGGGGCGGCAGATTGGGGGTTAATTAACCTTTTTTTAGTGTGTGCGATGCTGGAGGGGTTAATTGGTAGTTTATGGGTGTTAGTGTACTTTCTAACACTTTAGTTACGAGTTTTATGCTACAGCTTTGTAGCGCAAAACTCATAACTACTGACTGGCTAACCCCTTCCTGATTTAACAAGTGTCATCACCCTGACTATTGTTTTTTTACTAATGTGTATACAGGACTTTGCATAGCTCTCTCAGACTACTGATCATCATTTTTAATTGCATTTTTATCCAGATTTGTAACTTTTTAAATTAACTCCTATTATCAATTTTGCTGTGTTTTCTTGCTATCTTTATGTGAAAAAGCAGAAATCTAAGCTAAGAAGCTGGCCCAGGGGTCAGGATCAGGCATTTAAAGAAAGGTTGAGGAAAAAAACAATGTCCAATAACCATCCCAAGTTCAAGCAAGGCAAAAACAAACCAGAATATAAGTTACTAGGATCATCACACAAGAATAACCAAGCACCAGATGAAAGGAACTGCAGGATTATAAAGAGCGTTTTTATTACAAATTCAGGTGAGCAAGGATAGGAGCCAAATGACCATAATTATCACAGCACACAGAACCACTTAGTAAGTTTATTTCTAGTTCTATTCCGAATGCAGCTTGAGGAGAAAGACTAGCTAGGGGTCTTACATATCATATGACAGTGCCACGTTTAAGGCCATTGAGCTTTTTAGTATGACCCAGTGTACTGTTAATATTTGCCTATAGAGATTTAATGGCTATGTGCTTGATATTATGTACCTGTTAACAATGGGTGTGGCTGAAACTACTAAATTCAATAATTAGTTTGATGTCTCGATACTTTTTGCAATATAGTGCACCTGTGTGTGTGCTAATGATTTGATACATGTTACACACACAAGCACGCACACATGCACATGATTGTTTTATATCAGGCTGACAAATTTGAATAAATACTCTCAGTATATACACTAAATAACACACACACATATAAATATATTTATATATAGATGTGTGTAAGCATGAGCACGTTTGTGTAATAATATAAAATAACATAAAATCATTTAAAGTTATACTTCCAGTAAGTGCTGCATTGCATCAAGTTAATCAATGTATATAAATACTCTCTAAGGTATGTAAAAATTGCTTTACTCCAAATAACATATAAAAGTTGTTATTTTCTAAGTATGAAAAATCTTAGCTTTCACAAATATGCAATGTAATCAATGTTTGTTTTCATTGATTTATTGTTTGGAATTACAGCTATTATGAGTATTAAATCTGTTTCTAAATGACAATCTATGCTATTTTAGATACTTTCAATGATTCTTTGTTTACCAAGGTTAACTGAAGATAAAGATCACACACTCTCTGGGGTGCCAACATCTCAGTTGTGTAAATGGACTTGTGGATTATTTGTAGATCTACAATCTAAAGCAAATCCCCTGTGATTGTGTTATATTTCTGTGTAATGTAGAACAAATGTTTTCTATTTATAAAAGTGCACATTTTATAAGATGATATGACCACTAGCAAATGTATTCATATGTATTCTTCTTTATGTATCAAACCATTGAGAAGACCGGATATATAGAATAAATGCCCTTTACATAGTGCACAGTGCTGCTCATCAATCTGATTGTCGTCTGCATCTGCCATATCTATATATAAACAAATTATTGTATGTCAAAGGGAAAGGTGAAGACTTAAATGCCACATTATCTGAGTGATATAAAGTAATTTATTTTATATAGTGCAGATCATTTAAGTATTAAAACTAGAAATATGAGCTTTATAAGATGGTTTACAAGCAGAATGCAATCAAAAGTGCACGGCGTGTTTTATTGTGTGCAACCTCACATAAATAATAATGCACAATTAAATATTTTAACCAAAGCATTACAACGTAATTTCTTTTGAGAGTGCATACATTTTTTAATAGATGGTGCAGGGAGCGCAATTACAAGGTCATAGCACACATATTACAAGTGATGAGTTAAGTATTGCACTCAAGCACAATACAAAATACTGCTAACATGTAACGCTTTTTAAGAACCACTAAAAACAAATTGTAAACTACATGATTTTGAACCTTCATATCTGAGAATAATTTTGCAATGAAAACTGCAGCTTCATTTTTTTAAATGAGTATATTGTTTTAGGTTTATTCATTTCACTGATTCCCCTGTCCCCCGTAACAAAAGAATCCTTGCTAAACAATCACAAACTAATATTCAGATATAGCATAAACTCTGCTTGCAAATGTGCAGTTGAGAGAGACTGGGAACCCTGTCCTTATGGTAGTTTAGCTCTGATTCAATTTAGTTACTATTCCAAAGAATGATTCACCTGTCATGATTGTTGATGCAAAACTGATAATCCACCTTTTACAAACATGTGACTGCTTAGAATCTTAGGGGGGAGGGTGAAGTAAACAAAAGCTTACATAAATTACCTAAAAGTAATAACCCAAAACTACCTGGGAGAAAGTGAAACAAGCACAATTTTTAGATGCATTTTACAGCAAAAGGCAGCAAAATAAATAATGAATGTATATTGCAATAATGTTTCACTTGCAATACTGAAACATTTTATACATTGTTGAAATTTCAAGTTTAATGGTTGTTTAAGACCTTAAACAAACCATTATTTTTAACCTCTCTCAGTCAAGTGCTAACGACGGCTCAGAGCCGTCACTAGCACTCACTCAACTTGAGGGCAATCTGGGGGCTCCCACCTACTCCCACCCTGGCGATCTGGCCTGAATAGTGAGAAGCATTGCCAGGGCTTCAGGTTTCATGCAGTGACATCACGCGCCATGACGTGATGATGTCACAGCGCAACTTTATTGACAATGGACAAATATAGGGAGATGGGGGCATGCTGCTCAGAAGCCTATATCTTAGGCATCTAAGCAGCTACAGACCCACAAGACTGTAGGTAAAAAAGAAATATATTTAAAAAAAAGTAAAATAATAAAAAGCTCAAAACCAGTTTAGCACCCAGGTGGGAAATGGCTTAGCAGCCAAAGGGTTTATAGTATAGCACAGAACTACACTACTTTTGTACCATCAGTATTGAGCACTGTTGGATTAGCACTTAAGCAGTATCCTAAAAGAATTTTACTGCGCACCCCCAAGAAGTCTATTATTTTAGGTAATTAGCGTACCAACCCTGACATGCAGATATTACCACATCGTAGATTAATTGTTAAAGGGACATTAAACACTAAATACATTTTTAAGCATAGTATTTTTTAAGCATCGTATTAAGGTTATTCCCCACCTCCTGCTAGTCATGGGTGCTGCCATCTTAAAATTTTATTGCATTCCATTGCTGATGTGTTTGCACATGTGCACTAAATCTTCATATACCTGCAGTGTAACCTAAGTTCCAACATGGCGGCGCCCATAATTAGTGGGAAGTGCAAGAAAGCTATTTTGTGTTTAATATCCCTTTAGGATACAATAGCGCCAATTTTTTCTTGCTTTACTTGTAAAATAGGGTCTATAACGGCTAAAAAAATATATTTGTCTGATTTGAATCTACGAAAATTCACTCAATTTCACTCAATTTCCCATTAGCAAAATCACTGAATTGTCCTCTATGAGACTTTCCATTGAAATAACAGGACTGACTGTGGGGGCTCCGGAGCACTTCAGAATCACGATTTTTCACGTGCACTAACACAAGGTTTTGAAGGCATTTCATCATGCTGATTTCCTTCTCAGTGGAACTCATTCAATGCACCAAAGGGGTGAACGGTTGCAATATAGATGACACTCCATTGTTTATTATGGAGATTCAACCTGTGAATGTGGTGAAGGGCAGGTAGAAGTCTCTTTGAATTGCTCAACATTTGAGTTGCGATGAGTTGGGGTTTTTTTGTAGTAAGTTTTAATGAACAATAGTCATTTCAATATTAGGCGGAAATGTCCCTTTAAGATTTTGTAACATATTTTATGTTGTTAAAACTACACATACTATAAATGATATATACTTTTTCTATGACAGATTTAAACAGGCGGAACTGAAGCAGAGTGGGTCGGAGGCCGCATCTGCTGCTTCATAAATCAACCCCTAAATATTTAGAGATTTAAGGTATTTCAGCAAACATCTAAATTTAGGTCAGCTGCTTGAATTTCTTATGAAATCAAAGCAGAAAATATGTCTTAAAAATATGGTTGCGTAAAACAAATAAAAAATGATAAGGAAAATTGCTTTGCTCTAGTTTTTCACAAGGGACTCTCACAGACCTTCACAGAAAAGTAAAACATGGCAATGCATTGATCCAGTATTGACTGATTATTTAATGTGCCTGAATGCAATTTTATTCACTTAACCAACATTATCAATGTATGACCTGGCCATAAAAGAATCCACATCATTATGCGTTATTTTATAGCTTTTTTTAAGGTTCAAACTAATAATTAAGAAAATAAAATAAATACATATATACATTCTGATTGTACACAAGACAGGAGTTATATCAGTTATCTCTTTAAAGGGACCTGACATTGTTCTTTTATGATTCAGACAGACCATGCAATTTGAAAACACACTCTTATTTACTTCTATTATCACATTTTCTTTCTTCTTTTGGTATCGCTTGTTGAAAAGCAGAAATGTAAGCTCTGAAGCCTACACGTGTGTGGGTAACTATGTGGCAGCAGTTTGCAAGAATGTTATTTATTTGCAAGAGCAGTAGATGTCAGCACTATTTCCTGCATTGTAGTGCTCCAGATGCCTCCCTAGGTATCTCGTCAACAAATAACCATGGTAACAAAACACATTTAATAAAAGAAGTTAACTGGAAACTTTAAAAAAAATGTATACTCTGTCTGAATCACAAAATAACAATTTTGGGTTTCCTATCCCTTTAACTTATTAAACGCACAAACTTTTGTGTTATTTGCCATGTTAAGTGAGTATGTGCAAAAACATATATACTTAAAGGGACATAATATAGCAATAATAACATTTATACTGCTTTGGAGCGTTTTATTTTTGCACAATCACTTGCTGAGGACTATGTGGTTTGATACACATTTTCTATTGTTTCTTGTGACAGATACCTGAGAAATACACCTATTCTCCATGGGGCAGTCCAATGAAAGTGATTACAATACAAAATAACAATATTTATCAACAAGTTTACCGTCCCAATTCAACTGCTAAAATGACAAGATATAATCCCAAACTGTCTTTTTCAACTTGTTACCAAGTTTCTCAAGAAGTTTTGCACATTAGCAAAACAAACTGAAACTACCTGACAATACCATATTAATGGGCCGGATAATGAGTGGAGCACGTTTGTGCCAGAGCGATAAGGGGTATACCATGAGGGTTTGCGCTCATCAGGCTTACTGCTTGTATAACGAGCTGAAAGTAAACTCGATCACATGAGCGCAATAGTGATTTACACTAGAATATATATATATATTCACAAGTAGTCAGGAAGAAAAGTGATTTATAATGAAATCACTAAAAAGACTGGGAATACAGCACTCTTTTAAGTTTCAAAAGAACTTTAATAACACTTTCTTAAGTTATAACAGAACAAAGTTTGCATCACACTGCGACGAGCGCTGGCTCATCAAGAAGACAGCACCCAAAATTACTGGATAGAAAAACCGTGGTTAAAACAGCATGATAAGAAAAATACACAAATATTTCAAACCTAGTTTAGGACCGGTCCATGTTTACATAACAGGCTGCTTGTAGAAGTTGCAATATAGAAACCTTCATAAGGTACCAACTATGTTCGTAAACAAATTCAGGAACACAAATGAATAAGCACAGATACTGAGTGTTTTGTATAAATATCGTACTGATTCTCAGACTTAAAAAAGTTTTAGTGCAAACTGAGACAATCAAAATCACTCAAACTGTGCATAATCAGATGACGAACAGAATATATAGTAGCACATTTACAAAGGATATTAGACCTACAGCATAACATAGACGTAGGAGATGTCATAAACATACACATATATACAAATTGTAACAAAACAATAGGCGGATGGTCATAGGAAATACTTTTAAAGAGCACAACAGGGACACAGTTAATGTCATAGGCCAGTAACGTATCAGCCTACTAATGACTGTATCGAGGTGGATAGTTCTCCATTAGTATTACACAACACTTCCCAAAGATTTTAAATACCGTCCCTTAGGTAGTGTAACCGATGTAATAGAGGCTTGCATGCAGTCATGTCATTATTAGTTGGGGTTATGAACCAATGAAAAGAAATGACACTGTAAGCGAAAATGTTAGTATTGCAGCAGTCAAGCGGGCCAAAGCAGAAACAAATATGAATTGCAGGAGGGTATTCCTTTGATAATAAAATACCCCTCTGTCAACTGCACATTTCTTATAGATGGCAAGGTTGTAGGAGCAAGTATTAGAATACGTTATGCGTGTAGGGAAAAACAAGGCAAAAAGCAACAGTGCAGGAGGATACCTTTTAAGTGTACTCGTACTCCTCTGTCCACTGCACCTGTAACCAGATTTACCAAGCTTGCGAGTTGCTCCAAGATAATCCCATCCAAAGACTGCTGTACATGAATACCATACAATCCGCTATGTGTGCCAAGGAACTTCGTTAGTATTCTCCAAAGGAAGATGTTCCTTACATCAGCTTGTGTTGGTTCTATAGTATGCTCAAATCCTCCGCCATTCAGACAAACAAATCAGCGTTTTAGGTCACATGAAACAGTCGACCAATACCAACGTACGTTTCACCCCCTGTGGGGTGTTCTGTAACACTTTAAAATTATAAGCAAATTTACAGTCCTTTTTCTTTTTTTTCTCTTTTAAATAAATATATATATATATATATATATATATATATATATATATATATATATATATATATATATATATATATATATATATATATATATATATATATATAGGGAGTGCAGAATTATTAGGCAAATGAGTATTTTGACCACATCATCCTCTTTATGCATGTTGTCTTACTCCAAGCTGTATAGGCTCGAAAGCCTACTACCAATTAAGCATATTAGGTGATGTGCATCTCTGTAATGAGAAGGGGTGTGGTCTAATGACATCAACACCCTATATCAGGTGTGCATAATTATTAGGCAACTTCCTTTCCTTTGGCAAAATGGGTCAAAAGAAGGACTTGACAGGCTCAGAAAAGTCAAAAATAGTGAGATATCTTGCAGAGGGATGCAGCACTCTTAAAATTGCAAAGCTTCTGAAGCGTGATCATCGAACAATCAAGCGTTTCATTCAAAATAGTCAACAGGGTCGCAAGAAGCGTGTGGAAAAACCAAGGCGCAAAATAACTGCCCATGAACTGAGAAAAGTCAAGCGTGCAGCTGCCAAGATGCCACTTGCCACCAGTTTGGCCATATTTCAGAGCTGCAACATCAATGGAGTGCCCAAAAGCACAAGGTGTGCAATACTCAGAGACATGGCCAAGGTAAGAAAGGCTGAAAGACGACCACCACTGAACAAGACACACAAGCTGAAACGTCAAGACTGGGCCAAGAAATATCTCAAGACTGATTTTTCTAAGGTTTTATGGACTGATGAAATGAGAGTGAGTCTTGATGGGCCAGATGGATGGGCCCGTGGCTGGATTGGTAAAGGGCAGAGAGCTCCAGTCCGACTCAGACGCCAGCAAGGTGGAGGTGGAGTACTGGTTTGGGCTGGTATCATCAAAGATGAGCTTGTGGGGCCTTTTCGGGTTGAGGATGGAGTCAAGCTCAACTCCCAGTCCTACTGCCAGTTTCTGGAAGACACCTTCTTCAAGCAGTGGTACAGGAAGAAGTCTGCATCCTTCAAGAAAAACATGATTTTCATGCAGGACAATGGTCCATCACACGCGTCCAAGTACTCCACAGCGTGGCTGGCAAGAAAGGGTATAAAAGAAGAAAATCTAATGACATGGCCTCCTTGTTCACCTGATCTGAACCCCATTGAGAACCTGTGGTCCATCATCAAATGTGAGATTTACAAGGAGGGAAAACAGTACACCTCTCTGAACAGTGTCTGGGAGGCTGTGGTTGCTGCTGCACGCAATGTTGATGGTGAACAGATCAAAACACTGACAGAATCCATGGATGGCAGGCTTTTGAGTGTCCTTGCAAAGAAAGGTGGCTATATTGGTCACTGATTTGTTTTTGTTTTGTTTTTGAATGTCAGAAATGTATATTTGTGAATGTTGAGATGTTATATTGGTTTCACTGGTAAAAATAAATAATTGAAATGGGTATATATTTGTTTTTTGTTAAGTTGCCTAATAATTATGCACAGTAATAGTCACCTGCACACACAGATATCCCCCTAAAATAGCTAAAACTAAAAACAAACTAAAAACTACTTCCAAAAATATTCAGCTTTGATATTTGGGTTCATTGAGAACATGGTTGTTGTTCAATAATAAAATTAATCCTCAAAAATACAACTTGCCTAATAATTCTGCACTCCCTGTATATATGTATTTATGAATAAATAGAACATATTCTGTTAAGTAAAGAACATTGGTATATGAAATATTCATATTTTCATTTTGAGTTAGCACAATATTTGCGATCGGGTTTGTGCGAGAGTAAGGTGTTAAACATGAACGTGCACACAATATTATAACTTTAGATTTTTGCATTCGTCGGGTTTGCGCGAGAGTGAAAACAGTTTACTTTCAACTTATAATACGAGCACAACCCCACATATGCAAAAATCGTAATTCTATTGCAATTAATGCTCAAGCGGGAGAGTTAATTTGCACTCCACTCGTAATCTGACCCTAAATAAACTTATGAAAAAATAGTCTAGCTTCATTGAGGTTCTCTTCATCGCTCTTTTATGGTCCTTACCTAGTGAGGAGTGCTGTAATTTACATATTTAATTGTTTTAGTTTGCCAAATACATTATATCTTATACAGCAAACTTGAACCACTAGAAACATGAGAAAACAAAATGTTCTTAAAAAGTATTTAGTTAATATTTGCATTTCTGTCATTTTAAATTATAGTACATTCATTTTTTAAAAACATCGATTTTTCGCTGCAATCACATTAACGTGAACAAGATATTATTCTTAAGACTGTAGCTACTTAACTAGCATATCAAGCTTGTTCGCGTGAACCTGAAACGGTGGGCAGCCGAAGACTTCACAGCCTAATACATGGAGACCTATGTATACCTTAGATAATAAAAAGAAAAAACAACTACATGCCAGTCTGAGAAAAATTGCTTAGTTTTTCCTCAAAATTGATTGTTAACTTTCAAAAGGGCATATAAGAAAATTGAGCATATATTAATATTGAGTGGTCATTTACTCAGTAACTGAGATAATAAGATTGGCTGAACATGAAAAATTTAAAAAAAATAGCTTAATGAAAATGTTATCAAAGGTAAATCGCTAGAATAGTAATAATATTTTAATACAGGAGAATGCGTATATGTATGCAATATAGTATGATATTTTTACAGTTTTGATTCAGTGTCCTCGTGCAATTGAGTTATTTACCTCATCTTAATAGTTTAGAGATTTCTATCTCCAAAATTACTGGATAATTTTATCTCCATCTCCCAAGTAAATTAGTTCATTAGTTTTACTGTAACCCTTACTAAATTTACTGATAAGTGTCATATGGGAAAGTGTATTTTTATCAAATATTTCTCTCAAAATCTATTAACTAATTTTCTTCAAATTAATGTACTTTGCCTGGATTTGCAATCCAACATTTCAAGCAGTCTGATAATGGATTTTAGCTGCACTTAAAGAAACATGAAACTCAAAATTAAATTTTCATCATTCAGTAAGTAATTTGAAAAAAAAAAAACTTTCAAATTTACTTCTATTATGAAATGTAATTAGTTATTTTTGTATCCTTTGTCGAAGTGCACAGATAGGTAGGCTCAGGAACATGCATGAGTGCAGAAGGCAGCAGTTTTGTAACCATGGGCTTGATCATACTTTTGAGCTTGTTTTTGGTAGACAGCCACTTCTTTACTTCTGTACGTCATAAGATATTGTCAATTTATTTCCCAGTGATCACAATCCTAAAATGCTTCTGCTCTAAATACCCCTGAAATGTGAAATCATTACCTCCTGAAAACAGCATGAAACCATTGTCTGATTGTTAATCGTCTGATGCAAAAATCAAATGTGCAGTATTAACGACAAACAAAATGGTTGCCTTGTTGTTGGAGTAGCGATCACAGGTTTAAGGGCTTGTATGCTGATTAATTCCTATTAGTAGTGTATAGCGTTGTTAATATGTGATGTGAGTAATTCAGCTGTTGTGCTCCTAATACATAGAGATATGTGTGTGTTAAAAGGGATGAAAAATAGTGTTGTTCTTCCTCTGGTTCATGCATTTCTCCTATTTTATCCCCTAAAGATGCAAGATGGTGAAGCTCTGCCTCTTCATACCGCCATCTTGGAGCACAGGTATTCTCACATCCTGTGACAAAAGCAGTGCGCTTTTACAGAGCAGTGATGTTACCAAGTTTTTGAGAACTGTATAATGTACAATTTAGCAGCAGCTGTGTTGGTCTATAAAGTTATTGTTTTTTTAAAAATATATTTTAAAGCTGTAATATGAGATGGGGCTGTTTGTAGTATATCGCAAGAAACCAAGAAAGAACTTTGGGACCACTTCAGCACATCAGCTAAGTCACTACCTTGACATATCAGAATGCTCTCTTGTTCTGGGTTATGAACATGACAACTCTTCCAGCACTATTTAAAGTGGCCATCAGGGTCTTGGCAGTGCCTGATTCTAGTGCTCTGGTGGATCATGTTTTCAGCCATGGAGGCATCATACTACTAGACTTTTGGCCAGTTTAATCTTTTGCAAGTGCAATGCCTAATAGGCTTCACAGAAAAGAACCCTCACTCACATTGACATTGAATCACATGACAACTCAGCATTTTTCAATTACTTGGGTTTTTGGGTACTTGGCAGTTATATTATTTCTATAATAATTTTGTTACACTTATTTACTAATAAATACTGTTCTTTCACTGTTTGTCCTGTTTGACTATTTCAAATCACACATTAAATTAAACTGGGAAAAGATAAACATATTTTAAACACATTCCTGATATGAATTAGTATACATTATATACAGTAATTAATACTCCAACGCTATATTATGCAGAGTACTAATGACTAGTTGAAAAACTGAAGCTTAAAGCTGAGGACTTGACCTAGACTTGCTTTTGTTGATTCAAGACTTGAATTGGACTTGCCTGTCTTGACTCGGGACATGACTTGGACTTCCTTGTCTTGACTCAGGACTTGACTTGGGACTTGCCTGTCTTGACTGGGGACTTGACTTGGGACTTAAATACAAAGGGGCCGATTTATCAAAGTCTGGCAGACATGATACACTGTAGCGTATCATGTCCACCAGACATCGCTGAATGCCGACAGCATACGCTGTAGACATTTAACATTGCACAAGCAGTTCTAGTGAACTGCTTGTGCAATGCTGCCCCCTACAGATTCGCGGCCAATAAGTCTCTAGCATGGGGTGCTAATCAACCCGATCGTATAGGATTGGGCGGATTTATGTTCGCAGCTTCATAACTGCTGTTTCCGGCGAGCCTAAAGGCTTGTGTGGAAACAGGGGCAATTCGGCCCTTGATAAATCAGCCCCAAAGACTCGAGACTTACTTGTGACTTGCAAACCAATGACTTGGTCCCACCTCTGGTGAATAGTAACCATTTTTTTTATAGTTGTTCTCAGTAGTTTAATGTCCCTTTAAAATTATATAAAACAGCAAATACATGATAGATATAGTGACGTATTCAAAGCAAAGATTAGCCTTAGAATAATATGTAGATGTATTTTTTACAATGATATTAGTTGTTTGATTGTTGAAAATTTAAGGTTTAGCTTCTATACAGTACAGTAAGTTTCTATAAAGTAATGGGCACTATGACGTTTGAACTAGTTTTCTATTTATCTCTGTTTGTGGAAACAAGGCTATTAGGAAGGATAATCCTATGTTCCACACAGCAGCCTTGTTTGGACAGTTTCTTTTATTGCTTGTTTTATATCTGGCTCATATGTTAGTGTTTTTGTAACAATGTATAGTTTTGCTTATTTTTTAATATCATTGTGCTGATGTTTAGACTCCTAATCAAGCCCCTAAGTATCAGATATAAACCCAAGTCTACATACTCCTGTTGTTCCTGTTTGTGTAATCTGTCTTTTCATTTGCAGGGGAGGGGGAAGGGGGAGTGTCTGCTCTTCCTGCTTTCCCAGTCCCTTTCACTGGGTGTCCCAGCCTAACCTCATTTACAGTGCTAAACTGGGAACTTCTAAGTGAGTTTTTAAAAGGTTTCATACTGGATTTTTAGATCAGTATCCGTGCATATTCTTCTTTATAGTAGTAATTGTAATGGTTGGTTATTTATCGCGTACCCACAAATTGGCAAATTTGCACGTCTGCGGCCACGATAAATTAGAGCTTAACTTGTAATCTAACCCTTTATGCATTGTTGAAATGTCAAATTTAATGGTCCTTTAACTTTAATTGATTGACCAGGTAGCATTTGTGTCTGTTTGCTTACTAATGTCATAAAGGTTTCATTTTGAGTTTCATGTCCCTTAAAGCTGTAAAACCATCTGCAAAGTAGTAAAATAAATCAACTCAATGTATGTTTGGGGTGGACTATCTTTTAAACTCTAGCATTAAAGTGAATGTCAATTTTCAGCAATGATTGCCCGGTTTTTAAAAATACTTTTAAAAGCAGGGTCGCTTTCATTTATGAAAGTTTACATTGCACCGGATTTGTAGAAATACTTACCTTTTACTTCTGCAAAGCTGGACCGATGATCCCCCCCCTTCTTCTTCCTGCTGTACAACCACAGCAATGACGAAACTGGCTTCCTCCAATCACAGCCGGGCATCACGAGATGGACACTCTGGGGTGCAAGCCATGATTGGATGAAGCCGTTTTTTTCATTTCTGACGTCAGTACAGAGGAACTGAGGCTGGGATCGGTGATCCTGCTTTGCAGAAGTAAAAGGTAAGTATTTCTACAAATCCGGTGCAATGTAAACTTTCATCAATGAAAGTGCCCCTGTTTTTAAAATTATTATTAAAAACCGGGCACTCATTGCTGAAAATTGACATTCACTTTAACACTTCCTGGCATTAATAATCCCCTGCCTCTAGTATCAATTGCTGTGGTTTTATTTAGGTATGTTTATATATGTTCACACTGATTTATCAATATGATAGAAGTCCAATGAAGCCATCTTGCATAGAAGCTTTAAATAATTAACAAAGAAAATCCTGTCAGGCCGAGGCGCCATCACTCCAATACCCTAGTCAGCTCCTCCACATGTTGCCAGACACAAAGGGGAGTCTGCATTTTCCACATTGCTTTTAAGGCACACAACTTTTATAATAAAATGTAACTTTTATTTTGCATGTAAAATGTTCAAGCACCAAGGAAAAAATAATCAATTTTACGTGTTTTGTGGCGCTAACGAGCACTTATCATAGATTACCCATCATGGTACATTCTTTTCATTTAAAAATAAATGTCTATTAAAAACCTGAACATCAAATGCAGAATCATGAAGACTACAAAAAAAAAACATTGAGCAACATCCATAAACCTTAAAATATGTTAATATAAAAAATATGCAAATCAAACCTAGCACAATTCCAAGATTACACAATTATAAGAGAACTCTTTATGAAAACAGACATTGGCCCCTATTTATCAACCCGTCAACTTACTTGCATTCGCCGGCAACAATACGCTCACCTAAGATCGCCTAACATCGCTGCCGTGACCTGAATACATTCTCTAAAGTTACCAAAAAAGCTGTCAGAAAGCCGCGCACCAAGTACGGGACGATGAGCAGCGGACTGTTGTTAACTAACAGTCATCAATCTCGCTGCTCTTTGGCTTTTTCCCAGCTTTATTTACTGTCACTAAACACCCACACTATACGGCGATTGCATTAGCCAATAGGATTTTTTCTACCTTAATTCAGATTGGCTGAAGATCGCCATCTGGATAAAGACTTCTGCCCGTCTGGAGGACCACTTCGCCCAGCTTGGGTGAAGACGTCTCCTGGTAAGTCGATCTTCAGGGGGTTAGTGTTAGGTTTTTTAAGGATGTATTGGGTGGGTTTTATTTTTAGGTTAGGGCTTTGGGCTGCAAAAGAGCTAACTGCCCTTTTAAGGGCAATGCCCATCCAAATGTCCTTTTCAGGGCAATGGGGAGCTTAGGGTTTTTTAGTTAGTATTTTTTTGGGGGGGTTGGTTGTGTGGGTGGTGGGTTTTACTGTTGGGGGGGTTGTTTGTATTTTTTTTTTTACAGGTAAAAGAGCTGATTACTTTGGGGCAATGCCCCTCAAAAGGCCCTTTTAAGGGCTATTGGTAGTTTAGGCTAGGGTTTTTTTTTATTTTGGGGGGGCTTTTTTATTTTGATAGGGCTATTAGATTAGGTGTAATTAGTTTAAATTTCTGTAATTTGTTTATTATTTTCTGTAATTTAGTGGGGGGGGGTTTGTACTTTAGCTAATTTAATTTAGGTTATTGTATTTAATTTAGTTAATTATATTTAATTTAGTTAATTTATTTAATTATAGTGTAGTGTTAGGTGTTATTGTAATTTAGGTTAGGTTTTATTTTACAGGTACTTTTGTATTTATTTTAGCTAGGTAGTTATTAAATAGTTAATAACTATTTAATAACTATTCTACCTAGTTAAAATACATATAAACTTGCCTGTAAAATAAAAATAAACCCTAAGCTAGCTACAATGTAACTATTAGTTATATTGTAGCTATTTTAGGGTTTATTTTATAGGTAAGTATTTAGTTTTAAATAGGAGTAATGTAGTTAATGATAGTAATTTTATTTATATTTATTTAAATTAGATTTAAGTAAGGGGGTGTTAGGGTTAGACTTAGGTTTAGGGGGTTAATAAATTTAATATAGTGGCGGCGACGTTGGGGACAGCAGATTAGGGGTTAATAACATAATGTAGGTGGTGGCGGTGTAGGGGGGCAGATTAGGGGTTAATAACATAATGTAGGTGGCGGCGGTGTAGGGGGCGGCAAATTAGGGGTTAATAAGTATAATGTAGGTGGCGGCGTGTCGGGGCGGCAGATTAGGGGTTAATAAGTATAATGTAGGTGGCAGCGGTGTAGGTGGTGGCAGATTAGGGGTGTTTAGACTCAGGGTACATGTTAGGGTGTTAGGTGTATACGTTACTTTTATTCTCCCATAGGAATCAATGGGATATCGGGCAGCAGTGAACATAAGCTTTCGCTGCTTTCAGACTCCCATTGATTCCTATGGCATCCGCCGCCTCCAGGGCGGTGGATTGAAAAGCAGGTACGCTGGGCCGGAATAATAGCGAGCGTACCTGGCAGAAATTTGTTAACTAGCAAAAGTAGTCAGATAGCGCCGAATTTGCATTTGGAACATCTGTAGTGACGTAATCATCGATCTGTGTCGGACTGAGACCGGCGGATCGTATGTTACGTCACAGATTTCAACTTTTGCCAGTCTGTAGGCTTTGATAAATAATGGGAATCAGGCTCTCCACAATTACGCTGTGGTGTAGGGGGGGGAACAAATTAGGGGTTAATAACATAATGTAGGTGGCGGAGGTTTTGGGGGGGCAGATTAGGGGTTAATAAATATAATGTAGGTGGCGGCAGTGTCAGGGCAGCAGATTAGGGGTGTTTAGACTTGGGGTACATGTTAGGGTGTTAGGTGTAAACATAACTTTATTCTCCCATAGGAATCAATGGGATATCGGGCAGCAGCGAACATGAGCTTTCGCTGCTTTCAGACTCCCATTGATTCCTATGGCATCCGCCGCCTCCAGGGCGGCGGTTTGAAAACCAGGTACACAGGGCCGGAATAGTGCCGAGCGTACCTGGTAGAAATTTGTTAACTTGCAAAAGTAGTCAGATAGTGCCGAATTTGCATTTGGAACATCTGTAATGACGTAAGCATCGATCTGTGTCGGACTTTGACCAGCGGATCATATGTTAAGTCACAAAATTCTACTTTTGCCGGTCTGTAGGGTTTGATAAATAAGGGGAATCAGGCTCTCCACAATTACGCTGCGGAATTCCAGCGTATTTGTGGTTGACAACTTGATAAATAGGCCCCATAGTGAGCAAGAAAAGACTGACTACAGGGCCGAATT
Organism: Bombina bombina; assembly: GCF_027579735.1. NCBI lineage: Eukaryota > Metazoa > Chordata > Amphibia > Anura > Bombinatoridae > Bombina > Bombina bombina. The sequence continues at coordinate 1,021,427,435 of NC_069503.1, forward strand.
ATCAAGCTCCAAATGGAGCTTGATGCCCCTGTTTCCACGCGAGCCTTCAGGCTCGACGGAAACAGTAGTTATGAAGCAACGGTCTAAACACTGCTGCTCCATAACTTGTCCGCCTGCTCTGAGGGTGCGTACATCAATCCGCCCGATCCTATATGATCGGGCTGATTGACACCCCTGCTAGCGGCCGATTTGCCACGAATCTGCAGGGGGCGGCATTGCACAAGCAGTTCACCAGAACTGCTTGTGCATTGATAAATGCCGACAGCTTATGCTGTCAGCATTTATCGATGTGTGGCGGATGCTTTATCGTATCATGTCCGTCCGCACTGTAATAAATCGGCCCCTACATATTTACTCCACTCCTGATTTATTCCATATGGGCTCCTTGCCTTTCATTTATAAATCCAAAATAGGTATTTTTTTCCACTGTTGCGGATCATGTCTGCCAAACATTGATGAATGCAGACAGCATACGCTGTCAGCATTTATCATTGCACAAGCAGTTCTGGTGAACTGCTTGTGCAATGCCGTCCCCTGCAGATTCAGCAGGGGGTGTCAATCAACCCAATCAAACACGATCGGGCGGATTGATGTCCGCAGCCTCAGAGGCAGCATATGAGTTAAGGTTCTTAACTCCTGTTTCCGTTTCCGTTGAGCCTGAAGGCTCGTGCTGAAACAGATGCATTGGGGCCGATTGACTTTTTTTTTTTTTGCTCATTATGTCACTCTCTTTATTTCCATTAGAGGGTCTCTTGTAATTTTGTAATCTTGCAATTGTGCTTTGTTTGATTGAATATTTTTGTATTGTAATATATTTTAAGACATAGGAATGCTGCAAAATGTTTTCTAATTGGAGCCTTCATGATTTTATATTTGATGTTCAGCTTTGTTTCTAATAGATATTTGTTTTTAACTTTGATTATGTAACAATATTTATTATTTTTGAATTTGATTGGTAATTATCCCTTAAAACAAAGGGAACCTAACATGATGTGTACCTTATGATTATGTCCCCGTTATCGACACAAAACACGTAAGGTAGATTATTTTTTCCTTGGAGCTTGAACATTTTAATGCATTAATGAAAGTTAAGTTTTAATCTAACTTTTTCTGTGTGTCAGCCATTTTTGTGCAAGGAAAATCCTTCTCTCAAGTGCTCTTCAGTGGTATCTAAAACCATTACTTGCAGACATATGCAGACAAGATTGCAGAACATGGCTACAAAAGACTGAACCAGAGAGAACAAGAAATTGAATAGTCAAGACAATATGAGGCACTAAAGATCAGCATACAAACAAAAACCACTAGCTTCTTATGACAGATGGATATACATCAGAGGGGCAGAATTTTTATTTTGAACCAATCAATATTGATCTTCTTCCGATCATTAAGGTTTATGTTTTTTCTAGCTTAATTAAAGTCTTCAGGTATTAATATATAGAGTGTTTTTTCACTTCAAAGAGATATGATCATGGCTGCTCAAAGCCCTCCGGCAATACTCTTAGCTCCTGAGGCACCATCTGATGATGTCACTGGCTGATATAGCGTTTACACAGGCAGGGTGCTTGCCATAAAAACAGTGAACCAACCTGCTGTATCACAATCCAAACAAAGAAATTGACTCTACATCAGTGGGGAAATTAAAAACAGAAATCTTTATTCCAGAATGTTAAAAATAGAACATACAGGCATGGAGCAATGTAAAGTCTGATATATTAATATATAGAGTATTTTTTCACCTCTTTATAAATATCCCAACTAAAAATTCAAAAGTCCAACAATGTGATTAATTTATGTTTGATTTGAAAGATACCACTATATTTCAACAACCATATAAACAACAACTTTTATTCACAACACAAGGATCTTGAATTTAGCAAGGTTGATTATTGCAAATGATAAACTACCTATTGTACCTTATTATAAACATAAATATAAATGTTTGCAAATAACAATATGTTCATTGATTATCCAGATTTTCTGCCTCTCAGGATTCATAACAGAGGATCATTTTGTCAGCCACAAGGTACATTTTTTATAATTTAAGGATAATATTGTTATTATAGTATTATTATTATTTTTAATTCCTGCTCTTCCCGAGCCATATTACAAGTGAAGCGCAAATGTTTGCACCTGAGCGATAAGGGGTATATTGTGATAGAATATTTATCGTCCAATCACTAAATAGTCTTAAAGGGCCAGATTACAAGTGGCAAGCTAACAGTTGTGCACAAGTGATATCGTGTTTATCACGACAGTTTGGGCACGTCGGAAGTTGAAGGTAAACACAATCGCTAGAGGGCAATTGAAGTTAACGAGCATCTAGTTAGCTCTGGTTAAGATATATGTGTACATATGTATTTGTGTATTTATATGTGTATAAATGTATTTACATACATATATACACTTATAACACATAAAATACATATGAACACACATATATACATATATATAAGTGCATTGGAGCCCTTTGCTGTCAAGTAGATGAAAACATGTAAAATCATTTTTATGCAATATTCAAAATAAAGGTTTTAACTTTGTTTTTGTATTTACTGTAAACATTTCACATTCCAGTGTTCTGCACATAGCAGAATATGTTACATATATTTTTATGATATAGATATTTAAAAAGCATTACTGGGCTAAAAGAAGCTGCACCCAGGTGGTAAATCGCCATAGAACAGGCTAACAATGGTATTGAGCCGGTTGTTCGTTCCTGTGAGTGTACTTCTCTCTGTGTGTATTTAGTCTCCCTATGGGAAAAAAGGGAATCCAGACGTGGACTCCTTGCTCAGTGTGCTTAGAGGAATATGGCTACACCTCACTGACGAGGCCCAATGAAGGCCGTAACAATCGTCTGGGGTTGCTGTGTTCCTTGTTCAGAGAGGAATTGCCTGGTATTTCGGCGCTGGACTGAACGTAATAGGCGGGATCAGACTGATATACTACAGGAAAGTTCAACTCTGTGAAAAGCATTACTGGGCTAAAAGAAGCTGCACCCAGGTGGTAAATTTCCATAGAACAGGCTAACAATGGTATTGAGCCGATTGTTCGTTCCTGTGAGTGTGTATCATAGATCTGATACTTTGTGTTCTGCCTCCATGAAGTGTCCTGCCACAGAAGGAGTTGGAAACAGCCTGTGCCTGTGCGGAACAGCGGCGAGGAGAGGATCTATGGATGAAGGGGTATGAATTAAGTGAATATCTTGTATTTGTTTATGGTCTGAGGACAGGGGTAACCCCGAAACGTTACATGTATAAAGAATAAATTGCATATACTAAGAGCCATTATGATCCAGTAAGACTAAGACTAAGTAAGACTAAGACCCAGCAAGTGCTTCCGTTTACTTTGGAGATATGTATATAAAAAAATCTATATACACACTTACCAGCCAATTTATTAGGTACACCTTGCTAGTACCTTTTTTTGCCTTCAGAACTGCCTTGATTCTTCGTGGCATAGATTAAACAAGGTGTTGGAAACATTCCTCAGATATTTTGGTCCATATTGACATGCTAGCATCACGCAGTTGCTGCACATTTGTCGACTGCACATCCATGATGCAAATCTCCCGTTCCACCACATCCCAAAAGTGCTCTATTGGATTGAGATCTGGTGACTGTGTAGGCCATTGGAGTACAGTGAACTCTTTGTCATGTTCAAGAAATGAGTTTGAGATGATTTAAGCTTTGTGACATGGTGCATTATCCTGTTGGAAGTAGCCATCAGAAGATGGGTACACTGTAGTCATAAAGGGATGGACATGGTCAGCAACTATACTCAGGTAGGCCGTGGCATTTAAAAGATGCTAAATTGGTACTAAGGGGCCCAAAGTGTGCCAAGAAAATATCCCCCACACCATTACACCACCACCAGCAGCCTGAACCGTTGATACAAGGTAGGATGGGTCCATGCTTTCATGTTGTTTATGCCAAATTCTGACCCTACAATCTGAATATCGCAGCTGAAATTGAGACTCATCAGACAAGGCAACGTTTTTCCAATCTTCTATTTTTCAATTTTGGTGAGCCTTTAAGAATTGTAGCCTCAGTTTCCTGTTCTTAGCTGACAGGAGTGGCACCCGGTGGGGTCTTCTGCTGCTGTAGCCCATTTACATCAAGGTTCATGTGTTGTGCATTCAGAGATGTTATTCTGCATACCTTGGTTGTAACGAGCGGTTATTTGAATTACTGTTGCCTTTCTATCATCTCGAACCAGTCTGCCCATTGTCCTCTGACCTCTGACATCAACAAGGCATTTTCGTCCACACAACTGTCACTGGATATTTTCTCTTTCTCTGACCATTCTCTGTAAACCCTAGAGATGGTTGTGCATGAAAATCCTAGTAGATCAGCAGTTCTTTAAATACTCAGACCAGCCCGTCTGGTACCAACAACCATGCCACGTCCAAAGTCCCTTAAATCCCCTTTCTTCCACATTCTGATGCTGGATTTGAACTTCAGCAAGTCATTTTCACCACAGCTAGATGCCTAAATACAATAAGTTGCTGCCATGTGATTGGCTGATTAGCAATTTTTGTTACCAAGCAATTGAACAGGTGTACCTAATAAAGTAGCTGGTGCGTGTATATATCTATATATATATAATCATCTATATATGTATTTATAGATATATTTGTACCACAATACAATCAGATCTACATAGAAATATGTATTTATAAATAAATAGAACATATCCTTCTATGTGAAAAACATTTTTTGTTTTCATAGCATGATATGACCCTTTAACTGCTGAGCCTTTAACCCCCCCCCCCCCCCGCCTTACCTCCCAGCCTGGTGTAGCAGTGCTTTGCAGTTTTTAGATGCTGGTTACATTTACGCCCTACAGGAAACACATATCATATATCTATTTTCAGAGGACCCAGCAGATTCAAACGTTATTATTTTTTTAATGTATATATATCATGACATGTAAAAAATCTGCAACAAAAAGTATGAAAAAATGCATTTTTCAAAATAAAATTTTAATAAACAAAGTTATAAACAATACTGTGTGTTTGTGTGCTTTCTGTCCTGCAATCTGTATTAAAAAGGGGTTATCCTCATATAAATATGGGCATTTATGTATAGCTATGTAACTTTGGTCTGCACACGGGTCCTCCCATTAGCCTCTATTCAAACCTAGGTATTAAAACGTATATAGGGGCTTTATTTTAAGGGGGTTCTTATTAGTTTTAAAACAATGGATCTTTCCTATGGCTCCGCCCTCCACTTTTTATCTCCCTAATAAGCATAGCGGTGCTTACCCGCTGAATATCCCCCTTCCCCCACTTATTATACATATATTCATGCTCCTTTTGAAGCTATTAAAGTACTAGATTTCTGGTCATCTGATATCTATTATCTCCTATATTCTAGGTCCATTGGGCCTAAAACAAAGCTCCTTATAGGCCAGATACGCATGACATACTTTGAAGCTCCTAACGAGCTAGACTCCTGACCATCAGATAGCTACTATTTTTCATATTTTTGGCCCATGGGCCTGAATCTTTGTTTCTAACAGGTCAGCCACATGTGATATATTATTGAAAAATAGAGGTTTCATTAGCCTTTCACCAAGCTATTGTATGATATCCGAAATTTTTGTTCTTTTTGCAAAATGGTGTATTGTGTTTTATGTATGTTCTACGCAAAAACCTCAATAAAAAATTTATTAAAAAAAAAAAAAACAATGGATCTTGGGGGTCTCTAGGCTTTTTGATTTCATAGTATAAGGTAATGTGAGTGTAATATGGAATTAAACAATTGTATGTTTATTTTTTTTATTTGTTTAAATTGTGCTTAATCTTTAACCTACCAGATACATTATTTGAAAGAGAAAGCAATTACTTTTCAAGTGGTGGGTCTTGGATGTATTTTGAGCTTAAATGAGCTAAGATTGAAGGGTTTGAATACCAACCTACCCATCCAGTTCCCTTAAGCCCCTTGGTCCTGTCTGGCAATTTAGGGTTTCCTGGAGCTTGCATGGCGATGTTACCAGTAGTGATGTCTCGAACAGTTCGCCGGAGAACAGTTCCCGGTGAACATAGTTTGTTCGCGTTCGCCACTGTGGGCGAACATATGCGATGTTCGATCCGCCCCCTATTCGTCATCATTGAGGAAACTTTGACCCTGTATCTCACAGCCTTCAGACACATTTGAGCCAATCAGCAGCAGACACTCCCTCACAGACCCTCACAGCTCCTGGGCAGCAGCCATTTTAGATTCATTACGATCTTGCTTTCTTAGTGAGAGGAGGTTTAGTGTTGCTGCTGCTGACATTATAGGGAAATAGATAGCTAGGTTAGTGTATTTGGTGTCCACTACAGTCCTGAAGGACTCATCTAATCTCTGCTGTAAGGACAGCACCCCAAAAAGCCATTTTTAGGGCTAGAACTTCAGTCGTTTTTTTTTGGGGTTTTTTTGTAATTTTATTTGCATTGGCCTGGCTTTCAGCCTGTGTGTGAGGCTCACAGCATATACTGTGATTAGTGCCACCACTGATATCTGCTTAACAGTGTAAATTTAAACAACAAAACTTTTAAATCATTTTGCTAGTGTAATCTAATTTCATTTTCTATCAGGCCTGTGTGTCAGGCTTACACAGCATATACTGTGGTTAATTGCTGTGCCAGCAGCCACCACTCATATCTGCTTAACATTATTTTAAATTTAAAAAAAAACAACTTTTAAATCATTTTGCTAGTGTAATCTAATTTCATTTTCTATCAGGCCTGTGTCTCAGGCTCACACAGCATATACTGTGTTTAATTGCTCTGTGCCAGGCACCACTCATATCTGCTTAACATTATTGTAAATTTAAACAACAAAACTTTTAAATCATTTTGCTAGTGTAATCTAATTTCATTTTCTATCAGGCTTGTGTGTCAGGCTTACACAGCATATACTGTGGTTAATTGCTGTGCCAGCAGCCACCACTCATATCTGCTTAACATTATTGTAAATTTAAAAAAAAAAACTTTTAAATCATTTTGCTAGTGTAATCTAATTTCATTTTCTATCAGGCCTGTGTCTCAGGCTCACACAGCATATACTGTGGTTAATTGCTCTGTGCCAGCCACCACTCATATCTGCTTAACATTATTGTAAATTTAAACAACAAAACTTTAAAATCATTTTGCTAGTGTAATCTAATTTCATTTTCTATCAAGCCTGTGTGTCAGGCTTACACATCATATACTGTGGTTAATTGCTGTGCCAGCAGCCACCAATCATATCTGCTTAACATTATTGTAAAATTTTTTTAAAAAACTTTTAAATCATTTTGCTAGTGTAATCTAATTTCATTTTCTATCAGGCCTGTGTCTCTGGCTCACACAGCATATACTGTGGTTAATTGCTCTGGGCCAGCCAGGCAGCCACCACTCATATCTGCTTAACATTAGTGTCAATTTAAACAAAAAAACTTTTAAATCATTTTGCTAGTGTAATCTAATTTCATTTTCTATCAGGCCTGTGTCTCTGGTTCACACAGCATATACTGTGGTTAATTGCTCTGGGCCAGCCAGGCAGCCACCACTCATATCTGCTTAACATTAGTGTAAATTTAAACAAAAAAACTTTTAAATCATTTTGCTAGTGTAATCTAATTTCATTTTCTATCAGGCTTGTGTGTCAGGCTTACACAGCATATACTGTGGTTAATTGCTGTGCCAGCAGCCACCACTCATATCTGCTTAACATTATTGTAAATTTAAAAAAGAAAACTTTTAAATCATTTTGCTAGTGTAATCTAATTTTATTTTCTATCAGGCCTGTGTCTCAGGCTCACACAGCATATACTGTGGTTAATTTCTCTGTGCCAGCCACTACTCATATCTGCTTAACATTATTGTAAATTTAAACAACAAAACTTTAAAATCATTTTGCTAGTGTAATCTAATTTCATTTTCTACCAAGCCTGTGTGTCAGGCTTACACAGCATATACTGTGGTTAATTGCTGTGCCAGCAGCCACCACTCATATCTGCTTAACATTATTGTAAATTTAAAAAAAAAAACTTTTAAATCATTTTGCTAGTGTAATCTAATTTCATTTTCTATCAGGCCTGTGTCTCTTGCTCACACAGCATATACTGTGGTTAATTGCTCTGGGCCAGCCAGGCAGCCACCACTCATATCTGCTTAACATTAGTGTAAATTTAAACAAAAAAACTTTTAAATCATTTTGCTAGTGTAATCTAATTTCATTTTCTATCAGGCCTGTGTGTCCGGCTTACACAGCATATACTGTGGTTAATTGCTTTGCCAGCCACCACTCATATCTGCTTAACATTATTGTAAATTTTTTAAAAAAACTTTTAAATCATTTTGCTAGTGTAATCTAATGTCATTTTCTATCAGGCCTGTGTCTCAGGCTCACACAGCATATACTGTGGTTAATTGCTCTGGGCCAGCCACCACTCATATCTGCTTAACATTAGTGTAAATTTAAACAACAAAACTTTTAAATCATTTTGCTAGTGTAATCTAATTTCATTTTCTATCGGGCCTGTGTGTCAGGCTTACACAGCATATACTGTGGTTAATTGCTGTGCCAGCCACTACTCATATCTGCTTAACATTATTGTAAATTAAAAAAAAAAAACTTTTAAATCATTTTGCTAGTGTAATCTAATTTCATTTTCTATCAGGCCTGTGTCTCTGGCTCACACAGCATATACTGTGGTAAATTGCTCTGTGCCAGCCACCACTCATATCTGCTTAACATTAGTGTAAATTTAAACAAAAAAACTTTAAAATCATTTTGCTAGTGTAATCTAATTTCATTTTCTATCAAGCCTGTGTGTCAGGCTTACACATCATATACTGTGGTTAATTGCTGTGCCAGCAGCCACCAATCATATCTGCTTAACATTATTGTAAAAAATTTTTTAAAAACTTTTAAATCATTTTGCTAGTGTAATCTAATTTCATTTTCTATCAGGCCTGTGTCTCTGGCTCACACAGCATATACTGTGGTTAATTGCTCTGGGCCAGCCAGGCAGCCACCACTCATATCTGCTTAACATTAGTGTCAATTTAAACAAAAAAACTTTTAAATCATTTTGCTAGTGTAATCTAATTTCATTTTCTATCAGGCCTGTGTCTCTGGTTCACACAGCATATACTGTGGTTAATTGCTCTGGGCCAGCCAGGCAGCCACCACTCATATCTGCTTAACATTAGTGTAAATTTAAACAAAAAAACTTTTAAATCATTTTGCTAGTGTAATCTAATTTCATTTTCTATCAGGCTTGTGTGTCAGGCTTACACAGCATACACTGTGGTTAATTGCTGTGCCAGCAGCCACCACTCATATCTGCTTAACATTATTGTAAATTTAAAAAAGAAAACTTTTAAATCATTTTGCTAGTGTAATCTAATTTTATTTTCTATCAGGCCTGTGTCTCAGGCTCACACAGCATATACTGTGGTTAATTTCTCTGTGCCAGCCACTACTCATATCTGCTTAACATTATTGTAAATTTAAACAACAAAACTTTAAAATAATTTTGCTAGTGTAATCTAATTTCATTTTCTACCAAGCCTGTGTGTCAGGCTTACACAGCATATACTGTGGTTAATTGCTGTGCCAGCAGCCACCACTCATATCTGCTTAACATTATTGTAAATTTAAAAAAAAAAACTTTTAAATCATTTTGCTAGTGTAATCTAATTTCATTTTCTATCAGGCCTGTGTCTCTTGCTCACACAGCATATACTGTGGTTAATTGCTCTGGGCCAGCCAGGCAGCCACCACTCATATCTGCTTAACATTAGTGTAAATTTAAACAAAAAAACTTTTAAATCATTTTGCTAGTGTAATCTAATTTCATTTTCTATCAGGCCTGTGTGTCCGGCTTACACAGCATATACTGTGGTTAATTGCTTTGCCAGCCACCACTCATATCTGCTTAACATTATTGTAAATTTTTTTAAAAAACTTTTAAATCATTTTGCTAGTGTAATCTAATGTCATTTTCTATCAGGCCTGTGTCTCAGGCTCACACAGCATATACTGTGGTTAATTGCTCTGTGCCAGCCACCACTCATATCTGCTTAACATTAGTGTAAATTTAAACAACAAAACTTTTAAATCATTTTGCTAGTGTAATCTAATTTCATTTTCTATCGGGCCTGTGTGTCAGGCTTACACAGCATATACTGTGGTTAATTGCTGTGCCAGCCACTACTCATATCTGCTTAACATTATTGTAAATTAAAAAAAAAAAACTTTTAAATCATTTTGCTAGTGTAATCTAATTTCATTTTCTATCAGGCCTGTGTCTCTGGCTCACACAGCATATACTGTGGTAAATTGCTCTGTGCCAGCCACCACTCATATCTGCTTAACATTAGTGTAAATTTAAACAAAAAAACTTTAAAATCATTTTGCTAGTGTAATCTAATTTCATTTTCTATCAGGCCTGTGTGTCAGGCTCACACAGCATAGACTGTGCTTAATTGCTCTGTGCCACCACTGATATCTGCTTAACAATCATTAGTGTAAATTTAAAAACAAAAACTTTAAAATCATTTTGTTTGTGTAATCTAATTTCATTTTCTATCAGGCCTGTGTGTCAGTCTCACACAGCATATACTGTGGTAAATTGCTGTGCCAGCCACCACTCATATCTGCTTAACATTATTGTAAATTTTAAAAAAAAACTTTTAAATAATTTTGCTAGTGTAATCTAATTTCATTTTCCATCAGGCCTGTGTGTCAGGCCCACATCATATAGTGTGATTAATAGCTGATCGATACTACATCATACCTGATGTTTTAAAGCACGTTATTCAAAAAAAATTAGGAATGTTAGGTGATTTATGCCCTTTATGGATTAAAACCAGACTCTGCATCAACTATGTAATTTTCCGTGAGAGTTTTGCCATGGATCCCCATCCGGCATGCCACAGTCCAGGTGTTAGTCCCCTTGAAACAACTTTTCCATCACTATTGTGGCAAGAAAGAGTCCTTGTGGGTTTTAAAGTTCCCCTGCCTATTGAAGTCAATGGCAGTTCGCCGGTTCGCGAACAGTAGCGGAAGTTCGATTCCGCCGTTCACGAACCGAAATTTTAAGGTTCGCGACATCACTATTTACCAGCAAATGGGTCTGCAATAAGCTCCAAAAGTGTCCCCATGGTCATCATCATCACTACATACATTGTGGGGTTAATATATTTAATATTTTTGGGAAAAAAAATTATTTTACTGTGCTGAAAAATAAAACCTTTTTTTTTTTTATTTGTGTGGGTTATTTCATTGTAAGCTTCTTTTACAATATGCACTTTATTTTATTTCAATTCTAATTTAAAATGTTTGTTAGATAGGTCATGTTTCCCAAGATAAACAATTATGTTTCATTGCTTGTTTTCACATAATAATTACTGCGTTACAATTTAATTTAGATTAAATGATTTTCTAAAAATACAACTATAATTTCGCAATTAGTCATATTGTTGTATTTATTCAAGACATGTTTATTACAATGTGTAATCTGACTAGAGTGTATTGGCATAGGATGTTGCAGTTTTTTATTTTCTTCCAAATCTTTTTTTTTTTGTTATATGCAGTGATCATTTCAGCTCTCTGGTTTCTTAAGCACTGCTATATTTATGTATTATGCTGCCCTAGGCACACTTATTTCACCCTAATATGTTGCCCTCAAATTTGTTTATCGAAAAATCAGCTATTAATTATGAATTCCTTCATATCCGCCACATACAGAATAGTATATAATCTCTTCAATTAATCATCTGCTTTGTAAACGTGGTTATTTTACCTACTCTCATCCAAGGTAATCCGGAAAACCTGGCCTGTTGGGGAGACCTGAGGACAGCTTTGAAAACCAGTGCTCTATCTAAATCATGAAAGAAAAAAATTGCGTTTCATGTCCTTTTAATAAAAAATCTTTCCAGTTTACTTATGTTATCAAATTGTGCACAAAATTTTATATGCACACTTTCCTCTACAAAGCCTGTGCAAGAGTTTACAGTATATATGAAATATGCCTTTTTGTGATTGGTTGATGGAAGTCACATGCTACTGGGGGGCAAATGAAAGACATTTTTACTTTATCAGAAAAAAAACTATGCTCATTTTAAAATCATAATAAGTGCTATTGCATTTTACCTTTCTGCTATACATTTGTTGATTATACAATTCTACTGTATTTCACAGTTCTTTAACTGGCAGGGTAAAGAGATCGGTATAAACTTCTTTGGCAGGCACATAGAGAGCAGTATTAAACTGTTACCTGCTTGCAAGTACACTACACAAAAGTTTTTTTTTTTCTTTAGTTTTTTTCAAATTGTAAGTAATCTACCTGAATTCTATCAGGACAGGTGGGTGGGTAGAAACCATGGAAACCGACCAGCTGATTATTTCACCTGTGCGCTAGTTCAATTCTCCTTAAAATCTGCACAATCCATAAAACGAACCTCAATTCCAAACAATCTTATACTATCCGAAGCTTTATTGAAACAAAAAATAAAAACAAAAGAAGGTTCTAAAACATCAAATAAAGCAAAAGAAAGACCAATTTCATGTACACTTTAATCATGATGTCACATCTATTCACATATACCTAGACACATTAATAGTATGCATCTTTTCTCTGAACAGGTATGGCTAACAGAAATTAAAATGTCTGAACAAAAGGCATACCATTAGCAAATCACAAACAATGAATTACTGGTAATAAAAATATAATCATAAATCTTCTCATAATTCAAAACAAAATATTTTATTTACATAACTGTTAAAAACAGATCAATAACTAAACACATTTCATATAAGTCAGAGAGCACAAATGTTAATCCATAAATTATTATTAATAAAAAGGATGATCATCCCAGTTATTATTGACATCCTTGGGGTGACAGGTATGCAGATTGAATATTCAAAATACCTTTTTTTTAATCTATATATTGTTCCATATTGCCTCCACTGACTGGTCTTAAAGGGACAGTAAACACCTTGATCCTGAATGGTTGCACTTCCATGAGCTCCAGAGGAGTCACTAATAATCCACCATTTATTGGAGACATTTTACAGCAAAATCTTTTAAAATAATTATCTTCTCACTGCTTTCCACTGTGGGAAGACCATTACTACATTTTGAGCTGTATTCTTGACACTTGAGCCTAGGATCGGACGTCAGAGGCCTAGAGCGGCTGCTCATAATAGGTAACGCTTTCCCCCTCGGTACTCAGCCCTAACTGACCACTGCAGTATACTTCACATAACCTGCTCTAATAAAAGGAGGAACTATCCCTACAAAAACTGTTTGCGGCAACCATGAGGAATATAAATCTACATGACTATCCTAATTGTTAACTGGAGAAAATTGAGGGTCTTATGCGCTCTCTTATAGAAAGAGCTCCGTAGTACGATAACCTAACCCACCTCTTCAATATTAAGGGTACAATATCAGTCAAGACAAGCGGTTCAGAAGGAGCGTTGCCCTCAGACCCCGGCAACATGGATATACACTCAGCCGCATTACAGGACCACTCTCCAGATCCAATTTCTAGCTGCATGCAGGTTACCTAACTTGGAGATGGAGTCTCCACATTTCAGATCCCCTCACAAAACTGTGGGATCGGAGCCGCGATTCATGGAGGCACCACCATTGCCCCTGAGCCGCTATCGATCTCACAGCATCTGACAATTACCAGCATTTGGCACACTGAATCGGACAAAGCACAAGCCAGGAAAGTTTACCACATGGCTTCCCCAGAATTACCACTTACCCTGGATGGTAATGTCTAGAAGCCGGAGACTAGCCGGGTCTTTGTCGCCATGAGTGGCTTGGGGCTTCTGTTCTACATCAAGCGGCTTCACGGCCCAGATCCCTACATGCCAGGGGGCCACTCAGGGGACTTTGCCATGTAAATCGGAGTTACTCAACACCTCTGTGATTACTATGCTAACTGTTAATAATCTACACTCCTGAAAGAGATTGAAGGCAATAGCTACCCATGGAATGAGGACCACAGAACTTTTTACCAACTGGCTGGTTACTGGAACATGCAATGGAGATACTCAACATGCCTCCATTTAATACAACCTAGGAATTTTGCAACACCAAAAAAAACATTTACTTAACCTCGCTAATAGAGTAATTATCCTTGCAACACCTGGGGGCTTATTCAAAGTAAATCTGCAATTACTGGAACTGCAGCGCATATAAAAACCCACTGATATGTTTATTTTACAGCTTAGATTTATTAATGTAGGGATCTTAATATTGCTATGATGTAAATGACTGTTAATAGAGTTGATTGTCATATGTTACAGTTTATCTTTTATCGTTATAGCTTAGATTTTCATTTACGCTCCTTTATAAAGCTGACAGATCCAGCAAATAACATTGCCAACTTTTCCACGAGGTCATATAATAACTGACTAAAATTTATCTGAGCTTTACACTAAGCATTTTTTCCAGTTTATTATTTGCAATGCCCATAATTTATTGGTAGTAACACTATAACAATTATGAACGTCTTCAGATAACCAAGGAAGCTAAGCTCCACTAGGATTATAGCAACACACTGTAGGGCATCGGCTATTTGTATTACAAGTCCTCTTACATAATAGTTTCATGGGCCCTCTCATAATACACGCCATGGACGTGCAGCTTGCGGCCGGAGCTGCAGACATGTGCTGATCATGCTTACATATTCCAGTCTCTCACTCAAGATAAAATATGACCTCATCTTTATTCTACTACCCAAATTAAAATCCTCCATATAGTCCCCCTGATGTCTAAGTCTTATCAAGCCGGCTAATGGATTGCATCGTTGACAAGGATATATAAGCAATATTCTATATTTTTCAAATGCATATTCATATTACAATCTAATTTAGTCGCTATTATAAAATATGTACCCTGGACTAGTCTAGCTCTTAGTAGGTTTGCCACCGTATTGTGTTTGTCTACATTTATGTAGGTTGAAAGTTGTTATAGGTTGTTCCCCATTTTTTTATCTTTTTCCTGCACAGTACTATCTCAAAACATGAATTGTGTACTCAAATCTGTCCTTCATTCCCCACATCCAATTGCTCTCTTCACCCTGCCACAACCAACTACGGAATATCTCCAAAATTTGTCCGTTTCTGAGTGCTGAAACTTCTAAACAGCTAATCCACTCCCTGGTAATTTCCCGACTTGACTACTTACTATATGGCCTCCCTCTCTCCCCTTCAATCCATCCTAAATGCATCTGCAAGGCTAATCCACCTCTCTCGACGCTCTGTTTCTGCTGCACCTCTCTGTGAGTCCCTTCAATGGCTCTCTATTCATAGCAGAATTAAATTCAAAATTCTCACCCTGACCTACAAAGCCCTCACCAATGCTGCCCCACCCTACCTGTCCTCATTCATCAACAATTATACTCCAGCCCACCCTCTAAAATCCAACAATGACCTGCTTCTTGCGTTCTCTACCATCACCTTCTCTCATGCTAGATTACAGGACTTCTCTCGTGCGGCACCGTGGAACGCACTTCCTTGAGCTGTCAGACTTTCCCCTTACCACTCCTCCTTTAAACATTCCCTATAGACCTTTTTGTTCAGGGAAGCTTATCACCCGACTCATTAACAAACTAACTTCACTAACCTAACAGTTGGCCTCATCTATCTCCTCACTAATATCATTCTCAACTTTGCAGTCCCCACCTCCTGTTTCCCATCCTCCTACCCATCTAGATTGTAAGTTCCCATGGGAATAGGGCCCTCAATTCCCCCTGTATTTGTCTGTAAAATGTTGTCTCTTATTGTATTGTTTCTCCATTGTACTTTTATCCTTGTACCCATGGGCAGCGCTGCGGAATCTGTTGGCGCTTTATAAATAAAAAATAATAATACTCAGTTTTGGCTATTGCATCCCCCCCTAGGCAAGGAAGGGAGAGAACAAATCTCCTTTTCATTAATAATATTGCTTTATTTTTTATCTAGGATACAAATGTGAATGATGTTATACATGCACCCCGCATCAAAGTTAAGTAACCCCACAGTATAACAGCTTCTTCAGTCCAAGAGTGACCTTTAGCATAATATTACAGTGGGGAGAAAATGTAAGGACAATTGTAACTCTCTATGCTTTTTTTTTGTTTACTAAATATGAAGGGAATATTTGATGTAAAGCTAGTATTTCTTGCTGTTTGTATAACTGTCCCTTTTGTCCTTAATAAAAATTCATAAAGAAAAAAATGTTTAGTTATGCATAAGGAAACAACTTTTCAGAATATTTCATGGTTTATTTTGCCCCATTTTTATGTAATTTGGTTCTGAAAATGTAGCAATTTCTAATTCTCAGAACTTTAAATTCACCCTACTGACTTATCAAGCCTAACCATGCTTCATACTTATCTCTAATTGGCTTTATCAGATACCAACTGTAAAGCAATACACTTTTTTACTAACTTTATCTCAGTAGCTAGCCTTGTTGTCTGTGGACTAAAGCCCAGATTGGCTCCCCCAAATTAGGCAAAATGGTGGGTGTACTTTGGCTATTGAAATATTATTGCATTAAAAAGGATGTTAATTTGTTTTAAAATTTTTAACACTTGGCTAATATGTTATGCTATAGCAACACAAGAGAAATGTCTTGCAATTACAAAGTGTCTAGTGTCCCTTTAATATCTGCTGGACTCCTTTAAATGAAAAACTATTCTTGCCACAAATGGAAAAAATGCAAATGTATTGAAGAATTGATTTATGTTGCACTCATGTATTACATATTTACAATTACAATTGATCTAACTCCTGTACACAGCTCCTAAGACGTGATTTCAAATTCTCCACTCAAACAAAATAACTACAAAATTTTTACATTTGACATTCTTAACATTTAGCTTTACTATGTCAATTTGTTATTAAAAGGACCAGTAAATACACTAGATTTGCCTAATCAACAAATGCATGATAACAAGACAATGCAATAGCCCTTAGTCTGTACTGCAAATGAGTAGTAGATTTGTTTCTGAGAAATTTCAAAGTTATGTCCATTTCCACTCCCCCTGTACCATGTGACAGCCATCAGCCAATCAGTAGGAGCTGGTCACTCAAAAAGTGTAAATATAAAAAGACTGTGCACATTTTGTTAATGTAGGTAAATTGGAAAATTGTTTAAAATTGCAGGCTCTATCTAAATCATGAAAGTCTAAATTTGACTTGAGTGTCCCTTTAACATTAGGAAGCATGATGAAAAGAAAAAAAGAATTAGCTAAGTTTGGTACCCTCCAAGCCACACATTGGCAACCCCCAATCAATTCCTGAATGACATGATCAAGTATTGATAAAGTTTACATACGCCTAGATTTAGAGTTCTGCGTTAGCCGTCCAAACCAGCATTAGGGGGTCCTAACGCTGGTTTGTACTGCCCGCTGGTATTTAGAGTCAGTCATGAAAGGGTCTAACGCTCACTTTCCAGCCGCGACTTTTCCATACCGCAGATCCCCCTATGCCATTTGCGTATCCTATCTTTTCAATGGGATCTTTCTAACGCTGGTATTTAGAGTCTTGGCTGAAGTGAGCGTTAGAAATCTAACAACAAGACTCCAGCCTCAGAGAAAAGCAAGGAGTTAAGAGCTTTATGGGCTAACGCCGGTTCATATAGCTCTTAACTACTGTGCTCTAAAGTACACTAACACCCATAAACTACCTATGTACCACTAAACCGCCACTCTATTAAATGTTTTTAACCCCTAATCTGCCGACCGCACACCGCCGCCACCTACATTATCCTTATGTACCCCTAATCTGCTGCCCCTAACACTGCTGACACCTACATAATATTTATTAACCCCTAATCTGCCCCCCCCAACGTCGCCGCTACCTACCTACAATTATTACCCCTAATCTGCCGACCGGACCTCGCTGCTACTCTAATAAATGTATTAACCCCTAAAGCTAAGTCTAACCCTAACACCCCCTTAGTTAAATATAATTTTTATCTAACGAAATAAAATAAATCTTATTCAATAAATTAATCCTATTTAAAGCTAAATACTTACCTGTAAAATAAATCCTAATATAGCTACAATATAAATAATAATTATATTGTAGCTATTTTAGGATTTATATTTATTTTACAGGCAATTTTGTATTTATTTTAACCAGGTACAATAGCTATTAAATAGTTAATAACTATTTAATAGTTACCTAGTTAAAATAATTACAAAATTACCTGTAAAATAAATCCTAACCTAAGTTACAATTAAACCTAACACTACACTATCAATACATTAATTAAATAAACTACCTACAATTACCTACAATTATATCAACTAAACTAAATTACAAAAAAAAACACTAAATTACAAAAAAAAACCACTAAATTACAAAAAATAAAAAAAAGATTACAAGAATTTTAAACTAATTACACCTACTCTAAGCCCCCTAAAAAAATAACAAAGCCCCCCAAAATAAAAAAAATGCCCTACCCTATTCTAAAATAAAAATTGTAAAGCTCTTTTACCTTACCAGATTCAAGTTCAATCCGATTGGCTGATTGGATCAGCCAATCAGATTGAGCTTGCATTCTATTGGTTGTTCCATTCAGCCAATAGAATGCGAGCTCAATCTGATTGGCTGATCCAATCAGCCAATCGGATTGAACTTGAATCTGATTGGCTGATTCAATCAGCCAATCAGATTTTTCCTACCTTAATTCCGATTGGCTGATAGAATCCTAGAATAGAATTCGAGGGACGCCATCTTGGATGACGTCCCTTAAAGGAACATTCATTCGTCGTTAGTCCGTCGGTGAAGAAGGATGGCTCCGCGTCGGCTGCTTGAAGATGGTCCCGCTTCGCGCCGGATGAAAGAAGATAGAAGATGCCGCTTTGATGAAGATGTTTGCCGGTCCAGATCTCCTCTTCTGCCCGGATAGGATGAAGACTTTGGACCCTCTGGAGGAGCTCTTCTTGCCGGATAGGATGAAGACTTCCGACCCTCTTCTGGACGGATCGGTGATACCAGGAGTGGTGAAGACAAGGTAGGGAGATCTTCAGGGGCCTAGTGTTAGCCCAGGTGTGTTCCAGATAAATATACCTAATAAGCTAGAAAGCTTCACACTGTGTAGACATGACTTGCTGCAGTGTGGAAACTGGTTAGTGTAGGACCAGTCTTTATCGGACACCATGTAAGTGGTGACTGGCTTAGCAGAATATGATCATATTGTGGTGACTAAGATCCTATTTCATTAATAGGCATTTTTTAAAGCAAAACATTTTTTGCAGCATAAATATAAGTCAATATTATTGCGAGATGTTAATCCCAATTTTATTTGAACTATGTAAGTATATTTAGCAGATAGAAGTATATTTGTTTTTGCAGCACAAATATAAGCTCATATTATTGTGAGATGTTTATCCCAATCTTATTAGAAGCTTTGTAAGTATATTTGGCAGACAGAAGCATATTGTTTGTTGTTTTGTAATTGTTTTGGTCACTTTGGTAGCACTCCCACAATATGTGTGTTAAGATTAAACAGTCCTTTTGTGGTGTGTGTAACCAAAAAAAACCTTTGTTGTATTAGACAATATATCATTCCCAATTAAATATATCTAAAAAACATATTTAAAAAAATGACTATAAGAAGATATTTTTGATAAGAGCAGGATGTGATGTCACTAAATTGGGGGCAGGGCTTAGGTCCGGTAGTCTGTGTCGCAGTTAGTAAGTACAATCAACCTGACTAGATGTATGTTTCTATGCTCTGTAATAAAATAGAGTTGTACCATCATTGCTGTGTCCTGCATATGTCCTGCATCTCATGACATGGTGTCAGAAGTTCTGGCCTGCGCTTCTGTTCCTGATCGATGACGATGTCAAAGTTTACCCCATCTGAGCCTTTTGACTTCTCTCAGCCTGCAGCTTGGCCCACATGGCGTCAGCGGTTTCAGCACTTCAGGATTGCTTCCAAACTGAACAAGGAGAGTGGTGAAGTACAAGTTAATTCTCTTTTATACTCTATGGGGAAGGATGTGGAGCCAGTGTTCAATGCTTTTATTTTCCAAGAAGGGGAAGAATTTATCTTTGATATAGTTATGGATAAACTCAGTGCCCACTTTGTGCCCAAAAGAAATGTGATTCATGAGAGAGCTTGTTTTCACAAACGTAATCAGCGTGTGGGAGAATCTGTGGAGTCATTTGTGCGCAGCCTGTATGAACTAACTGAATTCTGTGAGTTTGGTGTTGCTAAAGAAGAGCAAATCAGAGACAGAATAGTTAATGGAATTGCAGATGCTGAAGTCTCACTGAAGCTGCAGTTAGAGCCTGATTTAACATTGGATGGGGCTATTAGGATGGCCCGCCAGAGTGAACTGATGAAAAAGCAAAGTGCTGACCTGAGGTCTGAGAGTATTGTGGATGAAGTGCAACAGTTCAGGAAAACTGCTAGTGAAAGGCACAGTGTGAGCGGTAGATCTAAAGTAACGGATAGACCTAGAAGTGGATGGGCGCAGCATGCCCGATGCACACGGTGCTACCGTGCCCATGATCAGAGTGTTATATGCCCGGCCAGAGATAAAAGATGCAGAAAATGTAACAGAATGGGCCATTTTGAAGTGGTGTGTAAAACTGAATACATTAAGGAGATGCAGGTGGACAGTGACCAGGAGGGTCAGGAAGTGTCTTTTGTGGGGTCTGTTGTGGAATGGCCATGCTCAGAGGAAGATTGGAAGGTTACTTTTACTGTAATGGGAGCCAAAGTTGATTTTAAGATTGACACAGGAGCAGATATCACTGTAATGTCTTTTGCTGCATTTATGAAACTGCCTCGACAGCCCCAGCTGGCGAAGGTTACTACAAATGTCCATAGTCCTGGTGGCTGCATCGATTGTGCAGGGAAATTTCTTGCCAGCTGTGAGTACAAGCAAAGAAAG
Source organism: Bombina bombina (assembly GCF_027579735.1). NCBI lineage: Eukaryota > Metazoa > Chordata > Amphibia > Anura > Bombinatoridae > Bombina > Bombina bombina. The sequence continues at coordinate 1,021,448,331 of NC_069503.1, forward strand.
TTCACTATGTGGGTGCATGTGATTTGAGGTCAGTGTGTTAGCAATTTATTGAGCAAAAAAGCAGTCTGTGACTTGGGCCTCGTGGCCAGAGTGAATGAGATCTCTGAAGATATGTTTGGCGAATTGGGCCTACTGAATTGCATACCAGTCCGTATAGTGCTTAAAAGTGACGCAGTCCCATACAGTATTTCTACTCACCGTAGAATTCCGTTCCCGCTCATGCCTCAAGTGGAGAAGGAGCTTATGCGCATGAAGTCTATGGAGGTTATTGAAGAGGTTGTTGAAGCGACTGATTGGTGTGCCCCCATTGTTCCTATTGCAAAGAAAAACGGAAAAGTGCGCATCTGTGTGGACCTAAAAAGGTTGAATGAGGCAGTGAAGAGAGAGAGATTTAGTCTGGAGACTGACCACAAACCGCTAGTCCCTCTAATCAACTCTTATGATATCGACAAAACACCCTTAAGATGCCAGAGACTTTTAATGAGACTGCTCAGGTTCAATGTTCAGGCAGTGCATGTCCCGGGGAAACAACTGGTTGTGGCGGATACACTATCCAGGATCCCACTGGCTGCTGCTGAAGAATTCTCCACCGAATCTGATGTGAAAGTGTATGTTGATTCAGTTCTGGCCTCTAAGTCCATTTCTTCAAGGAAACTGGAGGAAATAAAGAAAGAGACATACTTGGACACAGATCTGCAAGAGGTTATAAAGTACATAAAAGAAGGCTAGCCCGAGAGCCGGCAGCCTGGATGTCTTTAAGTTCTTACCAGCCAGAGAGGTTGCAGCTCACGGAGCTGGAGGGGTTGGTGCTGTTCCAAGACCGCATCGTAATTCCTGTCAGCATGAGGAAGGAGATGTTAAACAGGATTCACGATGGCCACTTAGGCATTACAAAGTGCAGAGAAAGGGCAGCTACAGCTGTGTGGTGGCCTGGGATCAGCTCCAACATTGCAAATCATGTGTCTAAATGTGCCTTTTGCCGGGAACGCCGGCCTACTCAGAGAAGGGAGCCCTTGATTTCTACTCCGCTGCCTGAGGGGCCGTGGCAGAAAATAGCTGCTGATTTGTGTGAACTGCATGGGAAAAAGTTCCTTGTTGTGATCGACTACTATTCAAGGTATTGGGAAATTGCACCTCTGAATGATATCACAAGTCAAGCTGTTATCATTCGTCTGAAGAGCTTGTTCGCCCGGTGGGGCATTCCAATGGAGCTGGTGAGTGATAATGGTATGCAGTTCGCATCTACAGAGTTCAGTGCTTTCAGCAGGGTATATGACTTTGTACATTCCACATCAAGTCCACATTATCCGCAGGCCAACGGAATGGCTGAAAGGGCAGTTCAAACAACAAAATTAATTCTAAAGCAATCTGAGCCGTACCTAGCCCTCTTGTCATACAGGGCGACGCCCATTCAAGCCACCGGGTTTAGCCCGGCATAGCTGATGCTAGGACTCCATATTCGCACCACTTTACCCTCAGTGGGTGTCTTCAAGCCGCCTGGCTCTGTTCCTCGGGACAAAGTCCTTAGGAGGGATGAAGAGGCCAAAAAGGGTTATCGTTTCTTCTACGACAGGAGACATTCTGTCAGGCCCTTACAAGAACTGAATGCGGGGCAAACTGTCAGAATTAAACTGGATGATGAGACGAAATGGAAGACGCCTGCTACGGTAATTGGCCGCTCTCCAGAACCAAGGTCTTATGTGGTCCTTACTGATGGAGGGACGGTTACACGCCGTAACCGAAGACAACTTCAGCCTGTACCTGAGAGTCTGGAACTGGATGCCTCAGTTCCACCGCAGGTGGGATCCCCTGTTCTAAGAGAGGTGCCTTCCCCTCAGCAAGATCACAAATGGGGATATATCTTTGCCTCCAGCGGACTCTTATTCACCATCTTCTGTATCAGAGGACAGTTCATGCAAAGTTACATCAAGCGGAAGAGTGGTGAAACTTCCGGCCCGATATAGGGACTGACTTTAGCTAGAACAGTGACCGGAAGTATGGGCAGAATAATCCCATGGTCACTGTGGACTAGGGTAGTCTACCCCGATGTCCAAGTCAGGATGTAATTTATGTGTTTATATTTTCTGAACCTATTTGTTTATATATTGTTCGAAAAAAATGTTGTTGTATACTCTGTTCGTATACCTTGTTATTTGTTATATTCAAATGTATGCTTCGCCTTTGAAAAAGGGGAAGATGTGATGAGAGCAGGATATGATGTCACTAGTTTGGGGGCGGGGCTTAGGTCCGGTAGTCTGTGTCGCAGTTAGTTAGTACAACCAACCTGACTAGATGTATGTTTCTATGCTCTGTAATAAAATAGGGTTGTACCATCATTGCTGTGTCCTGCATATGTCCTGCATCTCATGACAATATTGAATATGTATAAAATCAAAGCTTCACAAAAAAAAAAAATACTTCTTCTCTTGAACCACACTGCAATGTTTATATCATAAATAAAGAGGCTGACAAATTGTAATGAGACTGTTAGACAGTTGAGGTTTATTATCTGCAATGACCAAATTTAAACTTAAGGGCAAACAGCCTCCATAGCTGTCCTACATTTCTGTATGTAATACTTTCCTCAAAGAAAAATACCTATGTTTTAATAAAAATGTTCTCAACATTGACAAGAATCATAGTCATTAAAAAAAAATCTTTTTTGCATTTCCTTCAAAGTCTAGCATGCTAGATGTAAGTGCATAGACAGACAACATCAATACAAATCCATTTATAATCTCGCTTTCACTCCACATTTCTCAAACATTAATACAAATGGCCAGTATAACTTATATAGAAGCATTGATTTTGCACCAACGGTTCTAAATGAAAATCAATTAACTCTGACAAAGGTTCATCCAAAGAGCCTATACCCACCACTATACGTTAACTAGGTAACTTGCTTTGGCTCTTGTGAAATTTTTGGAAAGCAATTCAAAATAGATTTAAAAAAAAGTTAAGTGTTATCATTCATCTAGTATTAAACTTGCATGATTCAGATAGGGCATGCAATTTTAAACAACTTTCCAGTTTGAGTAGAGATTGAAATGCTAAATATTCAGTCTGGTTTGAAAGTTTACACCTGGTGTATACTCTTATTAATGTGAATAAAATAAATTATTATTTATTAATTACATTAATTGATTACCTGTTCTCCCAGCCCTTTCTTGGCATCTTTTAGTATTGACTTGTACTACTGCTTTGTATTATTTATTTTTATTTTATAATGCTAGAAGTCTTCCCTGTAGCCTCAGTACTATGGTTCTAGCAAAAGGAACAAGCATATTTACCTTTTTTTATCCACTAGAGGTCTCTTTCTGGACAGAGTAACGTATAATGCCCACAGGTGTACAATTTTTTTTTCTTTTAATGCCATAAAAAATCTCCATTAGTAACAGTTGTTCTCAAGCTCATCATTACAATAGATTTTTTTTTTATCAAACACTTAAAGGGATGTTAAACACTTTATAATTTTAATATAACATGTTTACTTATGTCTAGTAATGGGTACATTTTGAAAAAGTTTAATTTAGCTATTATGACAATAGTGTGGGGTATATACGGTACAAACAATGGCTGTGTGGTATATAAGAATGAGTAAAGGATTTTAAACCATGTTAAATGGTTACTTTAACATTTCATTCAGCCATTGTTTGCACACTTTATCTGTCCCTAAGTGTCCTCAGCAGCAGAGATTAACTAAGGGAAATCTAAGTTTCGACATGGCACCACCCATTTCTTTATAGAAAGGAAGGTTCTTTATATATACTAAATAATTATTATTTTCTCTTTTTAAACAAATAATATAATTAAAATACATCATTATATCTAGCATTTTTTTATTATTTAATGTCCCTATAATTTTTTATGACACTCAAAACAATCTGAATTATCCCATACTATTTAATTTGCTTTTGCAGCAATAAAATTTAAACGTTAAAGGGACATTCCAGCCAAAATAGGAATGCACATGGATGCGTTTCAATTTTAATATGTTCTTAGTTAATACAATATATCAAATGTACTATGAAATATCTGCTGTCAGTTACTACAGTAAAGACTAGGGGGGAGATTTATCAAGCAGCGGACTCTGCTTGCTCCACCCGATGTTTCCAGCTTGCCGGAAACATAAGTTAAGAAGCAGCGGTCGTAAGACCACTGCTCCTTAACTCATCCGCCACCTCTGATGTGGCGGACTGCAATTATCCTGATCAGATATGATCGAGATGATTGACACCCCCTGCTAGCAGCCGATGGGCCATGAATGTGCAGGGGGCAGCATTGCACAAGCATTTCACCAAAAATGCTTGTGCAATGTGAAATGCCGACAGGGTATGCTGTCTGCATTTAGTGAAACATGTCCACCCGGGGTTTAATAAAGCTACCCCTTGATCCACAGAATGTGTTAAATAAGTCTGCTGTTCTACAATCTTCACGCTTCTATTTTCTTTTGATCCTCATATGAAAAGAAAGAAAGAAATGCCACATAGCGTAATTCTGTAACCTTTTCAAATGTAGAATGCGTGTGTACAAGTGCTTACTCACATGGGATGGAGCTATAGCCAAGCTCAGGTTTATGCGCACACCCAATGTTATACTGTTGGGTAAACAGTTGCTTGAACCGGATATTTGAATAAAATGGATTTATTAAAATATAAGTATAAAAAGCGCCACAAGAGCTGCAGAGACCACCAAATACAATCGGATTGGCAATACAATCAAGTAATTGCTCAAATTGAGCTTATACACAATGCTAGAGACCGTGGTAAGGAGTGCAGAAACTTAACCACACAACCTCCCCCTTAAGAGTCCAGCATATGTTGCTCTCCTCACTGGTGTGCAGATTCTTGGAAGGACGCCAAAGAATAAAAAACAATGTATCCGACGTACGTTTCGCAAAAGAGCTTTTTCAAGGAATGGTGTGCGCATGTCTGAAAGTCCTATTTGAATGTTTTAGGTTTAAGCCGGATATCCGGTATTTAGTCCTCCATTTTGGAAGTGGGCATAATCATGATTAATTTTCTTTGGACTGCCGATATTTCAACACAAAAACTCTAGACAATATATATATATGCACATGTTAAGGAAAATATTGGTTTACACATATCTTCATTTAAAAACGTCCAGAGCCTATCTTAATAAGGCGACAACTGCCAACATGTTTGTTACATAGCATCTCGGTTAATTCTTTTATGGGTTATTGTATAACACATCAACTTAAGTCACAATTATCGTTCACCGCTATTACAATATTCCATACCCCTAACAGGAATATACATGCTTATATTTATCCAACCCGGTCTTATCATTTAAGAAGTATCGTCATGATATATATACGTGGATAATCTCCTACACACAATAATCTTTGATAACATTCTCAGGTTTCATTAAACATTATCCATTATACTTTGAGACACAGAATTTCTCATGATATCAGTGGTTCTTTAACTTTTGTGATTATTTTAAATCTACCTATAAACAGATGAATAGAGATGTCTTGAGTTAGTGATATGATTTCACAAGAATGGTAACTGAGTTATATCTTTATAAGAAATGATGTAACTCAAAATCTTTGTTAAGGCCGTTCGGTATGAAACTATCCATAATGTGGATCCATTTCATCTCAAGACGACCCAATTGGTTCTGTACATCTCCTCCTCTCCAACTATACTCTATCTTCCTGATACCTAGAAAGTCAAGATCTTCTATCCTCCTATTATGTTTTCTATTAAAATGTGCTGATAGTGAATGTTTTTGAAAACCTTTTTCTATGTTGTAAATATGCTCATTAAGTCTGGTTTTCAGAAGCCTGGAAGTGCGGCCAATGTAAATTAAATTACACGAACACCGTAATAAGTATATTACGTTCTTACTATTACATGTAATGAACTGATTGATATCATAAGTTTTATTGCCATCAGCAGAGTGAAATTTGTTACAAACTCTCAATCCTTTTTTCATTTTCTTGCAGGCACTGCAAAACTGGCATCTTCTAAAGCCCGCTTGGGGAGAGGATAACCAGTTGTTATTTGAACTTATTTTTTCCACTTTTGTTATATTATGTGAGAGTTGTAATTTTAAATTAGGTACCTTTTTAAAAATTATATTTGGTCTATCCTCTATAATTTCCAACAGACTTGGGTCTCTGAATAGAATACCCCAATGCTTCTGTATAATATCTCTGACTTCCCTACTTTGGGTGCTGTGTTGTAGAATAAGTCTACTTGCTGTTTTGGTGTTATTCATTATCGGTGTCCCTTTATTTTTCTGTTTGTACTGTAATAACTCGTTCCTATCTAATCTTGCAACTTCCTCTATTTTCTCCTCTAAGAAGTCCTTAGGATAGTTTTTTTCTTCAAATCTCTCTTTTAATATTTTAGCTTGGGTTTGGAAAACGTTCTTATCCCTACAGTTGCGTCTTAAACGAACAAATTGCCCCTTTGGTATATTATTCAACCAATGTTTCTGGTGGCAACTATTAAGACTAATATAGTTATTCACATCAATACTCTTAAAAAAGTTTTTAGTTTTTAATGTGTTGTCTTCTATATAGATTTCTAGATCAAGAAATTCTACCCTAGTGTTACTATGGGTCCATGTTAATGCTATGTTAAAATTATTGTTTGCCAGATATTTTTTAAATTCGTCCAATTGGTGCTCTGTTCCTGACCAAATCAGGAACAGGTCATCTATGTAACGACGATAGGCCACCAGATATTGCGCCCAGGGGGAATTGTGGATGTAAAGATTTTCCCAATTAGCCATGTATAAATTGGCATAACTGGGCGCAAATCTGGTGCCCATCGCCGTTCCACTGATCTGAAGATAATAGTCTTTATTGAACCAAAAAAAGTTGGTCTCAAGAATAATCCTGATCCCCTCCAGGATGAAGTGTAATTGTTTGGGGTCAAGGGTAGTATCTTCTCTTAAAATGTTTTGCACTGAAGTAATGCCTAATTCCTTATCTATAATGGTATAGAGAGATGTTACATCTCCAGTTACTAATAGCCAGTCTTTGTTCCATTTAATATTTTCCAGATCATTCAATATACTAATCGTGTCTTTTAAATATGATTTTGTATTTTTAACATATGTTTGCAAAAATGTATCTATATAGGCTGACAAATTGCTAGTATGTGAATTGACCCCAGACACGATCGGTCTCCCTGGAGGGTTTTTTAGATCTTTATGGATCTTGGGAAGTACATAGAAATTGGCAGTTTTGGGGAATTTAATGTGTATATATTGGTATTCTTTTTTGTTTAGAATACTTTCTTTTAACCCTTCATTTAGATATTTTTCAATTCTTTTCTTGAAGGTGAATATGGGATTGGAATCTAGTTTTTTGTATGTGCTTGTATCGTTCAGCTGTCTGAGGCATTCTTCATTATATTTTTCTCTGTCCATTATGACGGTGCCTCCGCCCTTATCGGCCGGCTTCACCACTATCTCACTGTTATTTTGTAATTCTTTTAATGCAACCTGTTCCTCCTTAGTTAGATTAGATGCATAATTTGTTTTTAGATGTTTAATGTCCTTATGCACTAATTCCAAGAAGGTTTCCATTGGGCCTGATTTGTATTGAGTGGGATTAAATACAGATGTGTTTTTCACTTCTGTGTGTCTGTATTTGTTGGGTTCAGGGATATTGTTTTTTACTATTGGACTATTCAAGAAATACTTTTTAATGCATAAGTTGCGTATAAATTTTTGTACTCCTATATAAGTATCAAATTTATTAATCCTATAACTGTGGGCAAAATTTAGTCCCCTATTTAGGACTGAAGTCTGTGCTTCTGTTAATGTTACCTTAGATAAATTGAAGATACCCTTGCCTGGCTTTTCTTTATTTATGTTTTCTATTACAAGTTTTGATTTAATGATTTTCTTATTTTTCAGTGTTCTACTCTGTCCATATTTCTTCTCCTTTTGTTGAATAGGTCTGAATCTGTTCGATTGTACTTTCTTTTCCCTGCCTCTAAAAAAACCTCCTCATCATCCTCTGAGTTATATCTATTTAAAGTATCAAATCTATTGTGTGTAGGGATATCTTCCTGATAATATACCCTCTGTTTTTTAAAGGGATTTCTGGGTTGTTGCCAGTCATAATCTTCCTTCCTCTGCTGTTCTGTGCGGTAATAGTTCCCTTTGTGCTGTATATGGTTACTGCTACCTGACTCATACTGGCAATCATTCCTCTTATGACCCTGTCTTGAGTCTCTCTCATTATTGTGTGAGTAATAATTCTCTCTCTCCCTATTTGCCAAAGTGTTCTGATAATGCCTGTTATTATTACTATTATTGTACACAACTCTGTTGTTATGCCCTGATCTATTTTCACTGTATCGGCTGTCTATATTATTTCTATTGCTGGTGTTATAGTTATTGACTCTAGAATTCCTAGTTTTAAAATTTCTTTCTTTTCTCTCTTTATAATCGTCATGATCCCTGAAGTATTTCTTTCTCTTGGTGTTTCTTATTTCTTTCTTCAAAGAATCTAGATTCTCGACTATTTTCTGTGACAAATCCTCATAATTTTTATTATTCATATGAGGAATAATTTTTTGCTCTAACATATTTATTTCTTCATTTACTGCATCCAATAGTTTCTTTCTTTCATTTATGATTAAATTCATCAATTTTTTAGTACATTCTTCTAGAATGTGATTCCATTTTGTCATAAACATGAGATTGTCTTGCCCAAAAGTTGGATTTTTAAAAATCCTTAACCCTCTTGGTGTGATTTGTTCTTTCAAGTATTTTTCTAATGTAACTATTTCTAGATGGTATTTAATTTCTTTGGACATATGTTTTTCTACTTCTCTTAATAGATTTTCTAAACTCTCATTCATGGTGTCGGAGTTGTCAAAAAAATCATCAGCACCTGATGTAGTTGTGCGTCTATTGAGAAATAGAGACATCTCTGATCTTTATATTGTCTCAGATAGAAATCTTATCTGGATATTAATAGAAGTGAGTATAATTATCTTCTGATGTCAATAGATTTTTATCCTAATAATGTGCTTATTATGTCTAAATATCTTATCTATTCGTATCTATGTCTATTTAGAATTAGTGTGTGAATGCAAGTGTCAGAGCAGCTTACAATAGGTTAAACTCCCTATGTACTCACCTATGTGACTGCGGGTGAGATCTGATATAGAGGCAAATGTTAAATGATTAACTAAAACGTGTTATAAATTATTGACTTGATGTGTTTGTGGTTTATGTAAAAATGTATTTACATTGGTTAAACTCAAAAATACCTTCATGTGTTAATAAATACTAAGATACAATTTGTGATAAAGTGCTACGAAACTTTGCAATATCTTAAAAATCTATCTATACAGTTTTGACAATAAAATTCTGTGCACTGTAAATACTAAGATACAATTTGTGATAAAGTGCTACGAAACTTTGCAATATCTTAAAAATCTATCTATACAGTTTTTGGCAAAAAAATTTCTGTGCACTGTTAGAGATGGTATCAAATACAGAAAGTGATAGCAAATACCAGGATATCACAAAAACCAAAGAAATGTGACATAAATGTGATAAAGTAATGAACGTGACAAGTGATAAAGTATACTTAAAATAAACTAAATGCTTATAAAAGTTCATATAAGGATATGTATGTTCTTCTACAATCTTCACGCTTCTATTTTCTTTTGATCCTCATATGAAAAGAAAGAAAGAAATGCCACATAGCGTAATTCTGTAACCTTTTCAAATGTAGAATGCGTGTGTACAAGTGCTTACTCACATGGGATGGAGCTATAGCCAAGCTCAGGTTTATGCGCACACCCAATGTTATACTGTTGGGTAAACAGTTGCTTGAACCGGATATTTGAATAAAATGGATTTATTAAAATATAAGTATAAAAAGCGCCACAAGAGCTGCAGAGACCACCAAATACAATCGGATTGGCAATACAATCAAGTAATTGCTCAAATTGAGCTTATACACAATGCTAGAGACCGTGGTAAGGAGTGCAGAAACTTAACCACACAACCTCCCCCTTAAGAGTCCAGCATATGTTGCTCTCCTCACTGGTGTGCAGATTCTTGGAAGGACGCCAAAGAATAAAAAACAATGTATCCGACGTACGTTTCGCAAAAGAGCTTTTTCAAGGAATGGTGTGCGCATGTCTGAAAGTCCTATTTGAATGTTTTAGGTTTAAGCCGGATATCCGGTATTTAGTCCTCCATTTTGGAAGTGGGCATAATCATGATTAATTTTCTTTGGACTGCCGATATTTGATTATGCCCACTTCCAAAATGGAGGACTAAATACCGGATATCCGGCTTAAACCTAAAACATTCAAATAGGACTTTCAGACATGCGCACACCATTCCTTGAAAAAGCTCTTTTGCGAAACGTACGTCGGATACATTGTTTTTTATTCTTTGGCGTCCTTCCAAGAATCTGCACACCAGTGAGGAGAGCAACATATGCTGGACTCTTAAGGGGGAGGTTGTGTGGTTAAGTTTCTGCACTCCTTACCACGGTCTCTAGCATTGTGTATAAGCTCAATTTGAGCAATTACTTGATTGTATTGCCAATCCGATTGTATTTGGTGGTCTCTGCAGCTCTTGTGGCGCTTTTTATACTTATATTTTAATAAATCCATTTTATTCAAATATCCGGTTCAAGCAACTGTTTACCCAACAGTATAACATTGGGTGTGCGCATAAACCTGAGCTTGGCTATAGCTCCATCCCATGTGAGTAAGCACTTGTACACACGCATTCTACATTTGAAAAGGTTACAGAATTACGCTATGTGGCATTTCTTTCTTTCTTTTCATATGAGGATCAAAAGAAAATAGAAGCGTGAAGATTGTAGAAGAACATACATATCCTTATATGAACTTTTATAAGCATTTAGTTTATTTTAAGTATACTTTATCACTTGTCACGTTCATTACTTTATCACATTTATGTCACATTTCTTTGGTTTTTGTGATATCCTGGTATTTGCTATCACTTTCTGTATTTGATACCATCTCTAACAGTGCACAGAAATTTTTTTGCCAAAAACTGTATAGATAGATTTTTAAGATATTGCAAAGTTTCGTAGCACTTTATCACAAATTGTATCTTAGTATTTACAGTGCACAGAATTTTATTGTCAAAACTGTATAGATAGATTTTTAAGATATTGCAAAATTTCGTAGCACTTTATCACAAATTGTATCTTAGTATTTATTAACACATGAAGGTATTTTTGAGTTTAACCAATGTAAATACATTTTTACATAAACCACAAACACATCAAGTCAATAATTTATAACACGTTTTAGTTAATCATTTAACATTTGCCTCTATATCAGATCTCACCCGCAGTCACATAGGTGAGTACATAGGGAGTTTAACCTATTGTAAGCTGCTCTGACACTTGCATTCACACACTAATTCTAAATAGACATAGATACGAATAGATAAGATATTTAGACATAATAAGCACATTATTAGGATAAAAATCTATTGACATCAGAAGATAATTATACTCACTTCTATTAATATCCAGATAAGATTTCCATCTGAGACAATATAAAGATCAGAGATGTCTCTATTTCTCAATAGACGCACAACTACATCAGGTGCTGATGATTTTTTTGACAACTCCGACACCATGAATGAGAGTTTAGAAAATCTATTAAGAGAAGTAGAAAAACATATGTCCAAAGAAATTAAATACCATCTAGAAATAGTTACATTAGAAAAATACTTGAAAGAACAAATCACACCAAGAGGGTTAAGGATTTTTAAAAATCCAACTTTTGGGCAAGACAATCTCATGTTTATGACAAAATGGAATCACATTCTAGAAGAATGTACTAAAAAATTGATGAATTTAATCATAAATGAAAGAAAGAAACTATTGGATGCAGTAAATGAAGAAATAAATATGTTAGAGCAAAAAATTATTCCTCATATGAATAATAAAAATTATGAGGATTTGTCACAGAAAATAGTCGAGAATCTAGATTCTTTGAAGAAAGAAATAAGAAACACCAAGAGAAAGAAATACTTCAGGGATCATGACGATTATAAAGAGAGAAAAGAAAGAAATTTTAAAACTAGGAATTCTAGAGTCAATAACTATAACACCAGCAATAGAAATAATATAGACAGCCGATACAGTGAAAATAGATCAGGGCATAACAACAGAGTTGTGTACAATAATAGTAATAATAACAGGCATTATCAGAATACTTTGGCAAATAGGGAGAGAGAGAATTATTACTCACACAATAATGAGAGAGACTCAAGACAGGGTCATAAGAGGAATGATTGCCAGTATGAGTCAGGTAGCAGTAACCATATACAGCACAAAGGGAACTATTACCGCACAGAACAGCAGAGGAAGGAAGATTATGACTGGCAACAACCCAGAAATCCCTTTAAAAAACAGAGGGTATATTATCAGGAAGATATCCCTACACACAATAGATTTGATACTTTAAATAGATATAACTCAGAGGATGATGAGGAGGTTTTTTTAGAGGCAGGGAAAAGAAAGTACAATCGAACAGATTCAGACCTATTCAACAAAAGGAGAAGAAATATGGACAGAGTAGAACACTGACAAATAAGAAAATCATTAAATCAAAACTTGTAATAGAAAACATAAATAAAGAAAAGCCAGGCAAGGGTATCTTCAATTTATCTAAGGTAACATTAACAGAAGCACAGACTTCAGTCCTAAATAGGGGACTAAATTTTGCCCCCAGTTATAGGATTAATAAATTTGATACTTATATAGGAGTACAAAAATTTATACGCAACTTATGCATTAAAAAGTATTTCTTGAATAGTCCAATAGTAAAAAACAATATCCCTGAACCCAACAAATACAGACACACAGAAGTGAAAAACACATCTGTATTTAATCCCACTCAATACAAATCAGGCCCAATGGAAACCTTCTTGGAATTAGTGCATAAGGACATTAAACATCTAAAAACAAATTATGCATCTAATCTAACTAAGGAGGAACAGGTTGCATTAAAAGAATTACAAAATAACAGTGAGATAGTGGTGAAGCCGGCCGATAAGGGCGGAGGCACCGTCATAATGGACAGAGAAAAATATAATGAAGAATGCCTCAGACAGCTGAACGATACAAGCACATACAAAAAACTAGATTCCAATCCCATATTCACCTTCAAGAAAAGAATTGAAAAATATCTAAATGAAGGGTTAAAAGAAAGTATTCTAAACAAAAAAGAATACCAATATATACACATTAAATTCCCCAAAACTGCCAATTTCTATGTACTTCCCAAGATCCATAAAGATCTAAAAAACCCTCCAGGGAGACCGATCGTGTCTGGGGTCAATTCACATACTAGCAATTTGTCAGCCTATATAGATACATTTTTGCAAACATATGTTAAAAATACAAAATCATATTTAAAAGACACGATTAGTATATTGAATGATCTGGAAAATATTAAATGGAACAAAGACTGGCTATTAGTAACTGGAGATGTAACATCTCTCTATACCATTATAGATAAGGAATTAGGCATTACTTCAGTGCAAAACATTTTAAGAGAAGATACTACCCTTGACCCCAAACAATTACACTTCATCCTGGAGGGGATCAGGATTATTCTTGAGACCAACTTTTTTTGGTTCAATAAAGACTATTATCTTCAGATCAGTGGAACGGCGATGGGCACCAGATTTGCGCCCAGTTATGCCAATTTATACATGGCTAATTGGGAAAATCTTTACATCCACAATTCCCCCTGGGCGCAATATCTGGTGGCCTATCGTCGTTACATAGATGACCTGTTCCTGATTTGGTCAGGAACAGAGCACCAATTGGACGAATTTAAAAAATATCTGGCAAACAATAATTTTAACATAGCATTAACATGGACCCATAGTAACACTAGGGTAGAATTTCTTGATCTAGAAATCTATATAGAAGACAACACATTAAAAACTAAAAACTTTTTTAAGAGTATTGATGTGAATAACTATATTAGTCTTAATAGTTGCCACCAGAAACATTGGTTGAATAATATACCAAAGGGGCAATTTGTTCGTTTAAGACGCAACTGTAGGGATAAGAACGTTTTCCAAACCCAAGCTAAAATATTAAAAGAGAGATTTGAAGAAAAAAACTATCCTAAGGACTTCTTAGAGGAGAAAATAGAGGAAGTTGCAAGATTAGATAGGAACGAGTTATTACAGTACAAACAGAAAAATAAAGGGACACCGATAATGAATAACACCAAAACAGCAAGTAGACTTATTCTACAACACAGCACCCAAAGTAGGGAAGTCAGAGATATTATACAGAAGCATTGGGGTATTCTATTCAGAGACCCAAGTCTGTTGGAAATTATAGAGGATAGACCAAATATAATTTTTAAAAAGGTACCTAATTTAAAATTACAACTCTCACATAATATAACAAAAGTGGAAAAAATAAGTTCAAATAACAACTGGTTATCCTCTCCCCAAGCGGGCTTTAGAAGATGCCAGTTTTGCAGTGCCTGCAAGAAAATGAAAAAAGGATTGAGAGTTTGTAAAAATTTCACTCTGCTGATGGCAATAAAACTTATGATATCAATCAGTTCATTACATGTAATAGTAAGAACGTAATATACTTATTACGGTGTTCGTGTAATTTAATTTACATTGGCCGCACTTCCAGGCTTCTGAAAACCAGACTTAATGAGCATATTTACAACATAGAAAAAGGTTTTCAAAAACATTCACTATCAGCACATTTTAATAGAAAACATAATAGGAGGATAGAAGATCTTGACTTTCTAGGTATCAGGAAGATAGAGTATAGTTGGAGAGGAGGAGATGTACAGAACCAATTGGGTCGTCTTGAGATGAAATGGATCCACATTATGGATAGTTTCATACCGAACGGCCTTAACAAAGATTTTGAGTTACATCATTTCTTATAAAGATATAACTCAGTTACCATTCTTGTGAAATCATATCACTAACTCAAGACATCTCTATTCATCTGTTTATAGGTAGATTTAAAATAATCACAAAAGTTAAAGAACCACTGATATCATGAGAAATTCTGTGTCTCAAAGTATAATGGATAATGTTTAATGAAACCTGAGAATGTTATCAAAGATTATTGTGTGTAGGAGATTATCCACGTATATATATCATGACGATACTTCTTAAATGATAAGACCGGGTTGGATAAATATAAGCATGTATATTCCTGTTAGGGGTATGGAATATTGTAATAGCGGTGAACGATAATTGTGACTTAAGTTGATGTGTTATACAATAACCCATAAAAGAATTAACCGAGATGCTATGTAACAAACATGTTGGCAGTTGTCGCTTTATTAAGATAGGCTCTGGACGTTTTTAAATGAAGATATGTGTAAACCAATATTTTCCTTAACATGTGCATATATATATATTGTCTAGAGTTTTTGTGTTGAAATATCGGCAGTCCAAAGAAAATTAATCATGATTATGCCCACTTCCAAAATGGAGGACTAAATACCGGATATCCGGCTTAAACCTAAAACATTCAAATAGGACTTTCAGACATGCGCACACCATTCCTTGAAAAAGCTCTTTTGCGAAACGTACGTCGGATACATTGTTTTTTATTCTTTGGCGTCCTTCCAAGAATCTGCACACCAGTGAGGAGAGCAACATATGCTGGACTCTTAAGGGGGAGGTTGTGTGGTTAAGTTTCTGCACTCCTTACCACGGTCTCTAGCATTGTGTATAAGCTCAATTTGAGCAATTACTTGATTGTATTGCCAATCCGATTGTATTTGGTGGTCTCTGCAGCTCTTGTGGCGCTTTTTATACTTATATTTTAATAAATCCATTTTATTCAAATATCCGGTTCAAGCAACTGTTTACCCAACAGTATAACATTGGGTGTGCGCATAAACCTGAGCTTGGCTATAGCTCCATCCCATGTGAGTAAGCACTTGTACACACGCATTCTACATTTGAAAAGGTTACAGAATTACGCTATGTGGCATTTCTTTCTTTCTTTTCATATGAGGATCAAAAGAAAATAGAAGCGTGAAGATTGTAGAAGAACATACATATCCTTATATGAACTTTTATAAGCATTTAGTTTATTTTAAGTATACTTTATCACTTGTCACGTTCATTACTTTATCACATTTATGTCACATTTCTTTGGTTTTTGTGATATCCTGGTATTTGCTATCAAATAAGTCTGCTATATCTGGCTGAATACGCATACAAAGAGAGAAGCGCTCTACCAGGAACGATCAACAGCTCCTCAGCTAGTTCTATGGCGATTTACCACCCGGAAACAGCCTCTTTTAGACCAGTGTGCTTTCCACAGAGGAAAACTTTCCTGAAGTATATCAGTCTGATCTGGCTGAAACCTTGTGTCACCTAATTTAGGGCTAAATTACAAGTGAGGCGCTAAATTTTTGCGCTTCACACAAACGGGCTAATTTGACGTTTGCGGGAGCATGATAATTAACCACCTATTATAAGTGGCTGGTTATTGCTAAAGCAAGCTTGCGGTAGCAATTAGCGCTATGAAAATTAACCAGAGATTAGATCTATGGTTAATTTTCTAAAAGTGCCCCAAATGCCCTCAAAATAGAGGGCATTGTAGTTTTTTATTTAAAAAAATCTAGCTCTAGGCAGTTTTGAGGTTTTAATGTTGGTGGAAGTAGGGTATTAGAAAAAAGGTACTAAAAAGTGCCTTTACATAGCGGTCAATGGGAACTGTGTGTTTCCATAGATAATGTAAATATATATGTATATGACTATAAACATATATATTTATGTGTTAATATGTGTATATAGACCTACATGCATTGCTCCTGTCTTTTTTTACCCTAGTCTCTATTGAGACGTTTTGCTGTTTTTATGTGACCGAATAAAGTTTATACTTTTTAACCTAAGAAGTACCATCTGGATTACCTTCGTTGCAAGCAATATGTGTATATACACACATTAACACATAAATATATATGTATAGAGTCAAATACATATATATTAAGAAAATGCTGCTCTACATACCCCCTTCACTGCACGAAGTTCTAATGCCATTTGTGGCGGCTTTTGAACGAGACCACCATAGGAGCCTATGGAAGTGCACTCTTGTGAGCACAATGCTTCCTAGCAGGAACGGGAGCTTGCGTTTGCATTGTGATTAACTTGTAATACCAGAGCACATTATCGTGCGCTAGTATTACAAAGTGGAGCATTAATATCGCTTATATGCAAGTGATATTTAGCGCTTCACTTGTAATTTGGCCTATAGTATTCACTGCGCATGTTTATTAGCAAATGTATAACAGGCAAGTCAATAAAGTGAATAAAAAAATGGCTACTTGCGTGTTGCCATCCAGGATACAGACAAGCACTTCATGACTATTGCATTTTGTTGATCATTAAAATATGTCCTGTTACTTGTTCAGGTCCAGAACAAAGGAATCTTTCTCCTAGATACAGGGAAATCCCCGCAGGAAATGCTGGAAACTGCACCTCTAGCATTTATTTAAATAAACATTCCAATGATAGGGTAACTACATAGTAATATGTATAGTTGGCTTCTGATATGAATTGTAAAAGCTAGAGATAAAGTGCACCCTTTCCAAATTGTCAAAGTAAAGCTAAATAGAGATGACATAACGCATAAAATTCGAATAAAAGGACAACAGGTAAAAAGGAAATAACACGTTCAGCATCATATACTTTTATACTCCTATTCTATCCATATGCTCCTTTCTATCCCTTGCAGTCAGCTCAACATTTCCTTTTTTATACTTATAATAACAAAGCTATCACAAGGATAAACACCAACAAAAAGTTCACACTTTTCGATCTCCTGGCATCTCACCATTATCTCACTAGATTTCAAAGTAAGCTTTTTAGTTATGTGGAGGGAAATAAAGATACTGTGCCTGCACATGCCAGATGCAAGCTTCCTTGAAAGTCCTAGGACTAGCATTCTGATTGGATGCTTAATATCTCTTTACAAAACGATGTGGCTATTGAGGAAACTCTTAAGTAAAATAACTTCCTTTTTCACATAGAGATCTTCAGGTGAAATTCTCTAATCAGTTTTTTACAGATATGTTGATTCAACGTTTGTGTAACATGTCCCTTTAAAGACATGTAAATGCACTTACCCTGTTATTCTTGTATGTTTCTATGCTTTACCACTCCTAATTAGATTTTAAGATCTTTTGAACATGAACCCCATATCCATTGTGTTTTGTATTAATCTTTCCATATTAAAACACACTTATATGTTTGCTTTTGTATCATAAAACTTCAGTCAATGTAGATAATTAAGAATAAATAACTAAAAAAAAAATGGTCACCTGGTCCTATGAGTCTTGGTTTCTGAGTTGTGCTGTATGATTATTTATGCAAATTATTTCTAATTAGCATGGCTGGTAATTTTCAAGAAAGGTGGTGACCCTAAGGAATGGGAAAATTGAACACAAGTACAGTAGCAACAGTGGAATGCCACAGAAACAGAGTATGAATCTCAAGGGTATAAGATTCAAATGTCAGGACTTTACGGACAGGAAAACTAAAATATCCAGCAACAAAAAAAATAAAATGCGGTTCTCTAGTTATATTCCATTGTATACTTAATGTAGGCAGCTTGACTACTTTGAATAACAGCATTTAAATCAGGGTTCAGGAAACTTTTTCTGTAAAGGGCCAGAAAATAAAAATGTCAGGCTTTACAGGCCAAGAGGCAAAATCAAAGCTATTATGATAGTGGAGGGCCCTCTAGTGGGCCAGTAACAACATTAAGGGATTACCAACTTGAAGTCTGGAGAAATGCTAAAGCCATGTCTGTTACAATGTTGCATTTTGGGGAGGCGGTGTCTGTTCTTACCTTTATAGGGTCCTGCAGCAGTGATTCCAGCCTCTTTCGGTTTCCAGACTTCAAGGAGAAGGTTTTTTCTGAAGTTTGCTGCAAAGGAGTGAAGCATGGAGAGATCTAGGAGAAAAACTGCACCTCCCAAGCGTTACAGGGAGGTGGTGGAGCTACCTGCCAGGAAGAAGGGACCTGCAAAGCAAAGACAAGACCCTGAGACTGAGGATTTGGTACCCCCCACACCCCAAAAGTCCCCACCAGCCAGGCGCTTTAATAAGGGGAAGAAGGGGTCGGGGTCCGGGGAAGGAGGCCCTAGTTGTCAGTCCCGGGGTGAGGGGACCCTAGAGGGAGCACCCGCTGGGGGAACACAGGCCCAGAGGTCAGGGGAAACAGACAGGGAGGCCCCGGGTGGGCCCAGCAGCGGCCACGAGGCCTCGCAGAGTAGGCAGGGCCCCTTAGGGCAGGACGTTGGGGCGCAGTTTGCGGCCTTGTTGCCGGAGGCCATGGTGGCAGTCCTAGCCCTAGCGCAATCCTTATCAGACCAGGCGCAGGGCTCGGGGGCCTCCGTGGCATCCGGTGGTGAGGCCTAACGCGGCCAGTGTAGAGTGCGCAGCGGTAATGGCTCCCTCCGATGGCGGCTCACGCGAGAACTCCTACTCCGAGATTTCATCTGAGGAGGAGGAGGAGAATAGCGGCTGCCATCTTGGGAGCAGGAAGGAGCAGGAGGAGACACCCTCACGCGACCGGAGCTCCGCAGGTAACTTGGGGAGACTCCCGGTCGCGGGAGGGGCAGCAAGGGAGCACATGGCGTGTGAGAGGGGGCACTTACCTCGCGCAGTAGAGGTGGCGGGTCCGAGCAGGGCACGGCAGTTGTGTGGTGAGACTGAGAGGCTGACCGGCAGGCCAGGGGCTGGTGCGCATGAGCAAGCAGAGGTGAATCACGGTCAGTGGCGGATGGGCTCTGAGGTGATGATGAGAGTGGATGAGAGGCCAGGCACCAGCGCACAGGCGCAGGCGCAATTGTATGAAAGTGTGGAAAGAAGGCCTCAGGTGTTTGCTGCGGCGAGGGAGCGGAGCCCATACAGAGAGCATGGGGGAATGATGGCAGATGGGGGACAAACGGGGGCCAGGAGGAATGATAGTGTGTTGAGTGAGCACGCGGGGCCTAGTGAGAGAGAGGGTAGACAAACCTACAGGGTATATCTGCCACATGGTTCCCAAGATGGGTATGATCAGCATGGGGGGTGGGCCCATGCGGGGAGAATGCATGGTTATCAGCAAGCAAGCCAGGTTGCGGCTCCCGAACGTATGAGAGAGTTTGGCAGGGAGCATGGCAGGCAGTATGATATAGTGCAAATGCAAGGAGGAGTGAGTGAGGACACCATAAGGAGGGCAGTAGAAGCAGCGCTGCGGGCGGTTCATGGCGCTAGTCCCCCGCCTGGGTTCAGTGTTCACGCCCAGGAGGGGGCAGTGCAGGAACAGACGGTTAGGAATGCTGTGGCTAGAGCTCTGGGCATGCACGGGGGTGGGAGTAAAGGAGGGGAAAGGAGGGGTGATTCTGTTGTTGCTCCTCCTGTTGAACGGAGTACTCCCCAAGTCATTTTGTCCCCGCAGGTGCCGGAACAGGCGGCAGCACGAATGGAGTCAGGATCAAACAGCGCCTTGGTGGTGGCAGGGCCCAGCAACAGCCAGCTTAGCGCACCACTGCAGGGGCCAACAGGAGCTGAGATGCCAGGAGACGGTGAGTGCAATGCAGCTGACTTTATGCACACTGACACAGGGTCTTCCACAAGTGGGTCTGGGTCTGACAGCGGGGAGGATCTTGGCCTAGTGGGGAAGGGGCAGCGCAGAATGTTCAGATGGATAAAAAAGATGGCGTCTGCGCAGGCTAAGGACAGGGCTGAGGCCAAAGGCCATGCAATGGAGGCTCAAGGGGCACAGGGACCAGGGGGCACTTACCCCTGTTTAGTACACTCACTTTACGGGCATCTGAAACAGAAGGTAGTAAAGAAGATCCAGGAGGGTAAATACATTAATGTATTTGACCTCTCCCTGGATGCGTATAGG
Organism: Bombina bombina; assembly: GCF_027579735.1. Lineage (NCBI taxonomy): Eukaryota > Metazoa > Chordata > Amphibia > Anura > Bombinatoridae > Bombina > Bombina bombina. The sequence continues at coordinate 1,021,469,254 of NC_069503.1, forward strand.
GCAAAGGAGAGGGCAGCCGATGGGTCGGGCCCTAAGAGGGTGCGTAGGGCGGAGACATATGAGGAATGGCTTAAATGCTTCCGGGTCTTAGCCGCGTGCTATGTAGACAGGTGGCCCTTACAGGGACACAACCTGTTTAAATACCAGGAAACGGTGGAGGATATCCACACAATATTTAAGGAAGGCGCATGGCGGGAGTATGACATGGCCTTCAGGAGAAAGATGGTCGGTAACCCCTTGCTGCATTTTGGCACTCAGGATATGCACCTGTGGTCTAAATTGGGGTTGGAGGGAGGTCCCTCCTCCCTGGTGGTGGCACGGCAAATGCAGCAACATCAGGGGGTACGGCCTGGCAGACGTGGTAGGGAATGTTGGAAATTCCAAGACAAGCAGTGTGACAGGGGGAGTAATTGCTCCTTTCGGCACATCTGTAAATTCTGCGCGGGGCCACAACCAGGACTTGAGTGTGGAAAGAGGAGAGAGCAGGGACAGATCAAACCAGCCCCTAAGCCGGGAATTGCGGTTAAGGGCACCAACCCCACTTAAGTTACCGGCCATGCATATATGGCCGGATAACTACCCCGACCGGGAAGCAGCAGAATTGCTTAGGTCGGGGTTGGAGGGGGGTTTTCACATTCCAATTACAGGGACGGTTACGGGTTCTGCGGTACACAGGAACCTGAAAACAGCCTACGAGTTCCCACACGTGGTAAGGGAAAAGTTGGCTAAGGAGGTAGCATTGGGCAGGGTATCTGGCCCATTCGCGGATTGCCCATTGAGAGATCTGGTGATCTCGCCATTGGGGGTCGTACCTAAAAAGGAGGAGGGAAAGTTCAGGTTGATACATCACCTGTCCTTCCCTAAAGGGAGTTCGGTCAATGACGCCATTGACCCCGAGATGAGTTCGGTACATTATCAGTCATTTGATAAGGCGCTGGACGTGGTTAGGGCATGCGGTCCGGGCGCACTGTTGGCTAAGCTGGACATAGAGTCAGCATTCCGTTTGCTGCCCTTGCACCCATCGGCCTTTAGACTGATGGGCATGAAGTTTGAGGGGGCATATTATGTGGACCGTTGTTTGCCAATGGGGTGCTCCCTGTCCTGCTCGTTGTTTGAATGCTTCAGCTCTTTCCTACACTGGGTGGTATTCAAAGCTTCGGGGGGGGGGGAGCATTGGCCCACTACCTTAATGATTTCTTATTGGTAGGGAGGGCTGGTTCAACAGAGTGCGAACAGCTCATGGGCACCATGCAGGATATGATGAGGCGTTTTGGTGTCCCGCTTGCGGACGATAAAACGCAGGGCCCGTGCACGTGTCTCACATTCTTAGGAATTGAAATTGACACGGTTATGCAGATATGCAGGTTACCAGGGGAGAAGGTGACGCGTATGTTGGCGGCGGTCCGGGCAGTCAGTAGTAGAGACAAGGTCACCGTCAGGGATGTCCAGTCCTTACTGGGTCTGCTGAATTTCGCCGGGCGGGTTATACCCATGGGACGGGTTTTTAACCGTAGGTTGGAGGGCCTATTGAGGAGCCCGACTGGCCACTCAAGGGGTATGCGTCACATCGGAGGTGAGGGACGATCTGGCGGTTTGGGATCATTTCCTTCAGAGCTTTAATGGGGTGTGCTTATGGAGACGCCCACCGGTACCTAACCGTTTGCTGAACCTGTTCACGGATGCAGCGGGCGGCTTTGGCTATGGGGCTTATTTGGATGGGGAGTGGAGCGCAGCTCCATGGCCACGGGAGTGGGTGACGTCAGGTTACGTTAAAAATCTGACGTTGTTAGAACTATTCCCCATCATTGTAGCCATTGAAGTTTGGGGGGACAGGTTAGCCAATCGTTCGGTGGTGTTCAGGACAGACAACATGAGTGTGGTGTACGCCATTAACAGGTTGTCTGCGTCCTCACCAGCAGTCGTGTGCTACTTGAGGCACTTGGTGTTGCGCTGCTTGCAGCGTAACATACACTTCACCGCCAAACACATCCCGGGAGTGCATAACGTTATAGCTGATGCACTCTCTCGATTTAAATGGGGGCAGTTTAGGGAAGCAGCTCCCATGGCAGCGGAGGAGGGTCTAACATGCCCAATTTTTCTTTGGCAGTTGTTGAAGATTGGGCAACCATCTTACCGTTAATCAAGGCATCTTTGGCGCCCAGGACATGGTCGGCATACAGGAGCCACTGGAACAGCTGGGAAGCTTTCTGTCTACAAAAGGGCATGCAGGTACAAAAGGCCAATAGGGTGCATATTTTAGACTGGCTGGCGCAGCTAAGGCGTGACGGGGTCAGTAGAGCTGGTGCGGCAGGAAGACTGTCTGCTGTTGCATTTTTTAATAAAGCGCTGGGTCACGCGGACCACTCGGGAGCCTTCCTGATCAGGAAGGTGTTGAAAGGTTGGGGAAGGGTGGCCCCCCGGCCAAAGGACCGGAGGGAGCCAATAACGCAGGACAGGCTGAGGCGTTTAGCCTCGAGCGTGGATTTGGTTTGCAAGTCGGAATATGAAAGGCTGTTGTTTAGGGCTGCATTCGCAGTGGCATTTGCAGGAGCGCTCAGAGTGGGCGAGCTCGTGGCATCGGCTAAGGTGAAAGGCTCAGGAGGAGTTCGGTTTGAACACGTTCGGGTGACAGACGGGGGTCTTCTATTATTCGTGCCAAGGTCCAAAACTGACCAAGAGGGCAGGGGGACGTGGTTGCCACTCACTAAGCAGGATTGTGTTGACAGTTGTCCGGTCAGTTGTGTTGAACAGTACCTGTCCGCACGACCGGCGGGTGGTGAGCTGTTCTTCATACATGAGGACGGGTCAGCATTGTCTGCGTTCCAATTCCGTAGGGTGCTCGCCAAGGCGGCCGAGAAAGCTGGGTTGGACCCTGAAAGGATTGCACCGCATTCATTTAGAATAGGCGCAGCGACCAGCGCGGCACAGAAGTGCCTCCCAGCAGCTGAGATTAAACGTCTCGGTAGATGGAAGTCTACGCAATATAAAACATACATTAGACCGACTAAGGGGCAGAATTAAGTGGCAGTTTGGGGGGCTGGGAATTGCTGGTGGCTGGGGCGTTTTGAAGGGTGGCTAATTTGTCGGGTAATTCATGACGGTGTACTCTGTTTTACCAGGTGTTGTAATTGAGAAAGCCCTGCCAGTTCGCGTGTGGATTGTTGGGCATTCATACATCCACTGGGCTCACATCAGGGCGCTGCGGTCGCCGGAGGGACAGCAACTTGGATTCCCAACGTCCAAGGCAAGCTTCCGGTGGTTAGGGCGCAGGGGTTTGTTGTGGGCTGATTTGCCGGCGCTCTTGCAGGAGGCGCACAGGAGATGGGGGCGGCCTAATATTTTAGTGCTGCACCTCGGGGGAAATGATTTGGGGGCGCTGCCCGCATTGGAGCTGATAAAAAGAATGTCAGCGGATGTGCATTGGGTGCACACTTGGTTGAAGGAGGTGACTGTGGGATGGTCAAATGTGGTTGCAAGACTGCATTGGAGACACATTGTCACCCAGAAGGCCGCGTATAATGTACGCAAGAAAGTCAATAGGGAGATGGGAAGGACGGTCACGAGTTTGGGGGGTTTCGTGGTTCGGCACGAAACTATCACGGCCGACAAAAAGGACCTATTTAGGCCAGATGGGGTCCACCTGATGGACGTTGGGCTGGATATTTTTCTAAAGGACATCAGGGGAGCCCTATTGAGGGTTATTTCGTAAAGTTCAAAAATGTGGTTATGTTATTGTTGTTATTGCTGTTTTTTTTTATAGTTACTGTTAAGTTAATATCGTTGCTATTTATGGTTGGGGTTAATAAATAGGTGCCTGTTGGTTTGGTTTGGCGGCAAGAGTTCGCCTGGCCTGCCATTGGGCGTGTCAGCCGGGTGGCACGCTGCAGGTATCGGAAGGGGCCTTAACCATCTGCTAGTAGGGGCTAGGATAGGGAGAGATGCCACCAACGATGATTACAAACTTGTTGCCAAGTTTTTGATGATAGGTTGATTAAGTGCCTAAGCGTAATTAGAGTAACGCTTAGGCACTAGTTAAAGCGTTTATTTAATAAACGTGGACCGTGACCGGTCCTTTTTCTCCCAACAATGGTGTGTGTTGTCTTATTTATTTAGATAAGCTAAGACAGTTTGGAGGACGGAATAGGGGGTTTAGACCTTATGATAGTGGAGGGCCCTCTAGTGGGCCAGTAACAACATTAAGGGATTACCAACTTGAAGTCTGGAGAAATGCTAAAGCCATGTCTGTTACAATGTTGCATTTTGGGGAGGCGGTGTCTGTTCTTACCTTTATAGGGTCCTGCAGCAGTGATTCCAGCCTCTTTCGGTTTCCAGACTTCAAGGAGAAGGTTTTTCCTGCCCACCCGTCCCAAGGAAGAAGAGTCTGGCGGCAAAGAAGCGGCTGAGTAGGGTGAGCCGACTCGGCAGGGGTAGGATTAATTGAGCTAGCCTGCAGTAAGACCGAGTCTTTAATATAGCCATCCACCCCTGGCTATTGGGTTGTACGATTCTGTGGTCAGGGGTCGCCTTACCGGGTTGGTTGGATATGCCTCAGCAGGCGGGTGGTCAATGCTCTGGGGAGCGGGCACAAAGAGAGAAGAGTGACGGTCCAGAAATAAGGGAGGGGTTCTGCCCGCCAGGCGCCGGTCTGGGGGTCCCCTCCCTCGCGAATGTGGGCCGAAGATCTCTCAACATCACAACTCTCTCTGAGTGCCATTGGGCGTGTCAGCCGGGTGGCACGCTGCAGGTATCGGAAGGGGCCTTGACCATCTGCTAGTAGGGGCTAGGATAGGGAGAGATGCCGCCAACGATGATTACGAACTTGTTGCCAAGTTTTTGATGATAGGTTGATTAAGTGTCTAAGCATAATTAGAGTAACGCTTAGGCACTAGTTAAAGCGTTTATTTAATAAACGTGGACCGTGACCGGTCCTTTTTCTCCCAACAATGGTGTGTGTTGTCTTATTTATTTAGATAAGCTAAGACAGTTTGGAGGACGGAATAGGGGGTTTAGACCTTATGTATATACTTTTATAACAAGAGTTGGCATATGTGCATATCTGGGTGGTCCTTGGACAGATATGACTCTCTGAGAGGGGCAGCTCAGAATTAGGGGCTGTCAATCTCAATTTGGGAAACATTGGAGATCTGTATGTGCATAGACACCAATCGCAAACAACGTTCAACTCCTGAGCAGTCGTTCATTGCTTGTTCAGAGCTGTATTTATTTTTGTGTTTATCTCTTTATGGAGTCAAATGGGGATTGAACACCATGGTAATTTTAAACCTCATCTGTGTTTGACTCAGAAAGATTGTAATAGTCTTGAAAAAAATAATAATAATGGATTATCCTTTTTTTTCAGACAGTTTGGAATCAACCTCGGCATTACATTATTTTTAGCCTCCATATTTCACCTTTTACAAATGATTATATATGAAACTGTCCAATCAGCAGTTACTGTTCTAAGAAGCATTATGAACAGTGATATGTGTCTGTAGTATTTTTCCCCTTGAGTAATATCTCTTTGTGCATGCAATATATATTGTAAATATTAAATTACAGGCATTACATTATTGATGTTACTACATTGATTTAATAACATCAGTTCTTAACAATTTAATGGGATATTTGATAACTGCTCTCTTTTTTTATCCTTCCTCTCTAATTAAAGGGACACTGAACTAAAAAATTTTTTTTGCGTGATTCAGACAGAGCATGCAATTTTAAGCAACTTTCTAATTTACTCCTATTATCATTTTTTTCTTGTTCTCTTGCCATCTTTATTTGAAAAATAAGGCATATAAGCTATTTTTTGGTTCAGTACCATGGACAGTACTTGTTTATTGGTGGATGAATTTATGCACCAATCAGCAAGAACAACCCAGGTTGTTCACCAAAAATGGGCCAGCATCTAAACTTACATTCTTGCATTTCAAATAAAGATACCAAGAGGATTAAGCCAATTTGATAATAGGAGTAAATTAGAAAGTTGCTTAAAATTGCATGCTCTATCTAAATCACAAAGAAAACAAATTCTTCTAATTGTAGCCACAAATCAGCAAGCACTATCCAGGGTGCTGAAACAAAAATGGTCCCGCCCCTAAGCTTAAATTCCTGCGTTTGTTTTTCAAATAAAGAGAGCAAGAGAACAAAGACAGATTGATAATAGGTTGAATTAGAAAGTTGCTTAAAGGGACATTAAACCCAAACATTTTCTTTTATCATTCAAGTAGAGAATACAATTTTAAACAACATTCCAATTTACTTCAATGATCTAATTTGCTTAAGTCTTTAGATATCCTTTGTTGAAGAAATTGCAATGCACATCGGTGAGCCAATCACATGAGGCATCTATGTGCAGCAACCAATCAGTAGCTACTGAGCCTATCTAGATATGCTTTTCAGCAAAGTATATCAAGAGAATGAAGCAAATGAGAAAATAGAGGTAAATTAGAAAGTTGCATGCTATTTCCAAATCATGAAAGAAAACATTTGGGTTTTATGTCCCTTTAAGGATACTTGGTATTTAAAAAGGTAAACTATATTGTAGATACTGAGGACTGCTTTTGCAGATAGTCTAGAAAAAAGAAAATATAGAATCTATAGAAAATATAGATTTTGACTGTAGAATCATAAATATCAAAATCTTGAAAATGTGTCAAGGCTGCTTCTTCATAACGAAGACTCATATATCATTCACTTCATGACCTAGGTCTCTATTTTTCAATATGAGGGTGGGGGTAAGGTACCAATGCCTGTACTGGCCAGCAATAAAGGATCCACTGCCAGAATGTAAGATGGCACAATCTCTTGTACAGCCCCTCCCCTGGAATCAATCAACCAATTGCATAAAAACAACGCTTGTCAATTATCTCGGACAAAGGGGATATACAGTATATGTATGAGAAACAGAGTTTAAACATGTTTTACATATAAAAATTAAAAAAATAAATTTATGCTTACCTGATAAAAAAAATTATTTATTGACACTGTGAGTCCATGGATCATCTAATTACTATTGGGAATATCACTACTGCCCAGCATGAGGCTGCAAAGAACACCACAGCAAAGCTGTTAAATATCACCTCCCTTCCCTCCAACCTCAGTCATTCGACGAAGTAAAGGAGAGAAAGGAAGCAACAAGGTGCAGAGGTGCATGAGGTTTATAACATAACAAAAACACCTGTCAAAAAACAGGGCGTGCCGTGTCAAGAAAGAAAGAAATTTATCAGGTAAGCATAAATTTTGTTTTCTTTCTAATGACACAGTGAGTCCATGGATCATCTAATTACTATTGGGAATCAATACCCAAGCTAGAGGACACAGATGATAAGGGAGGGACAAGACAGGGAACCTAAACTGAAGGCACCACTGCTTGAAGAACCTTTCTCCCAAAGGAAGCCTCACTCAGCCAAGGCAAAAGTATCAAATTTATAGAAATTGGAAAAAGTGTGTAGAGAAGACCAAGTTGAAGCCTTGCAAATCTGTTCTACAGAAGCTTTATTTTTGAATGCCCAGGAAGAGGAAACAGCCCTCATAGAATGAGCCATAACTCTCTCAGGAGGCTGCTGTCCAGCAGTTGTATAGGCCACGCAAAATATTCTCTTCAGCCACAAGGATAGAGAAGTAGCCGTAGCTTTCTGCCCCTTACGTTTCCCAGAGTCGCCTGTAAACAGAATTTCAAAGCATGCACCACGTCTAGGTTGTGCAGCAGACGTTCCTTATGAGAAGAAGGATTAGGACATAAAGAAGGCACAACAATCTCCTGATTAATGTTCCGATCTGAAACCACTTTAGGGAGAAACCCTAACTTAGTATGCAAAACTACCTTATCTGAATGAAAAATAAGGTAAGGAGACTCGTACTGTAAGGCCCGAGAGCTCTAAAACTCTACAAGCAGATGAAATAGCAACAAGAAACAAAACCTTCCAAGATAACAATTTAATATCTAAGGTATGCATAGGCTCAAACGGAGCCTGCTGAAGAACTTTAAGAACAAGGTTAAGACTACAGGGAGGAGTAACTGGTTAAAACACAGGCCTGATTCTGACCAAGGCCTGACAGAATGATTGCAGGTCTGGTACATCCGCCAGACGTTTATGTAACAAAATAGACAAGGCAGATATTTGACCCTTCAAAGAACTTGCCGATAAACCCTTCTCCAAACCCTCTTGGAGAAAAGACAAAATTCTAGGAATCCGAACTCTACAACAAGAGTAGCCTCTGGATTCACACCAATGCAGATATTTACACCATATGTTATGGTAAATCTTCCTGGTAACATGCTTACGAGCATGAATCATGGTCTCAATGACTGACTCAGAAAAACCATGCTTAGATAAAATTAAGCATTCAATCTCCAAGCAGTCAGCTTCAGAGAAACTAGATTTGGGTGAAGAAATGGCCCTTGAAGTAGAAGGTCCTTCCTCAGTGGAAGTCTCCAAGGAGGGAGAGATGACATCTCCACTAGGTCTGCATACCAGATCCTGCAGACCACGCCGGTGAAATGAGGATCACCGATGCCCTCTCCTGTTTGATTTGAGCAATGGCCCTAGGAAGGAGACCGAACGGAGGAAATAGGTATGCAAGACTGAAATTCCAAGGGACCACCAGAGCATCTATCAGTACAGCCTGAGGATCCCTGGACCTCGACCCATACTTTGGGAGCATGGCATTCTGATGAGATGCCATGAGATCCAGTTCCAGCTGTCCCCATATGAGAATCAAGCTGGAAAACACTTCCGAATGGAGTTCCCACTCCCCCCCCCCCCCCGGTGAAAGGTCTGTCTGCTCAGAAAATCCCAATTGTCCACTCCTGGAATGTGGATTGTGGATAGACAGCAGTCGTGGGTCTCCGCCCACTGAATAATTTTGGCTACCTATGTCATGGCCAAGGAACTCTGAGTTCCCTCCTGATGGTTGATCTAAGCCACTGAGGTTATGTTGTCCGATTGGAACCTGATAAATCAAGCCGAAACTAACTGAGGCCAGGTCAGAAGAGCATTGAAGATCGCCCTCAGCTCTAGGATGTTTATGGGTAGTACAGACTCTTTCCGAGTCCATGTACCCTGAGCCTTTAGAGAGCCCCAGACTGCTCCCCATCCCAGCAGGCTGCCATCCTTTGTCACAATCACCCAAGTGGTCTGCAGAAGCAGGTTCCCTGGGAGAGATGATCCTAAAACAACCACCAAAGAAGAGAATCCCTGGTCGCTTGATCCAGATGTAATCGCAGTGACAGATCCGCATAATCCCCATTCCACTGCCTGAGCATGCATAACTGCAGAGGTCTGAGGTGGAAACGGGCAAAGGGAATGATGTCCATGGCAGGTATCATCAGACCGATCACCTCCATACATTGAGCCACTGATGGCCAAGGAGAGGACTGAAGTGCCAGACAAGAATCGAAAATCTTTGATTTTGTGACCTCTGTCAAAAATATCTTCATCAATAGGGAATCTATTATGGTTCTGAAGAACACTACCCTTGTAGTTGGAATTAAGGAACTCTTTCCCAAATTCACCTTCCATCCGTGAGAGCACAGGAAGGATAACAACATCTCTGTGTGGGAGCTTGCTTGTTAAAAGGATGACACCTGAACCAGAATATCATCCAGATAAGGTGCCACTGCAATGCCCTGCAACCGGAGCACCGCCAACAGGGATCTCAGAACCTTTGAAAAAATTCTGGGAGCTGTGGCAAGGCCGTATGGAAGAGCCACAAACTGGAAGTGTTTGTCTAGAAATGCAAATTTCAGAAACTTGTAATGATCCCTGTGGATGGGAACATGCAGGTACGTGTCCTTTAAATCTACTGTTATCATAAATTGACCCTCTTGAACCAAGGGAAGAATGGAACGAATAGTTTCCATCTTGAAGGATGGTACTCTGAGGAATTTGTTTAGACTTTTGAGATCTAAAATTGGTCTGAAAGTTCCCTCTTTTTTGGGAACCACAACCAGATTGGAGTAAAATCCTAGACCCTGCTCCTGCACTGGAACAGGAACTATCACTCCCAGGTTGGAGAGGTCCCGAACACAGTGTAAGAACGCCTCTCTTTTTAGCTGGTCTACAGATAATCTTGAGAGCAGAAACCTGCCCCTGGGAGGAAAGGTCTTGAACTCTAGTTTGTATCCCTGGGACACGATGTCTACCGCCCAGGGATCCTGAACATCCCGAACCCAAGCGAAGAAGGAAAGTCTGCCCCCACAAGATCCAATCCCGGATCGGGGGAAGACCCTTCATGCTGACTTTTACTCATTAGCGGGTTTCTTAGATTGCTTTCCCTTGTTCCAAGACTGGTTGTGTATCCAGGAAGGCTTGAACTGTTCCTGCTTGGTAGATAGAGAGGAAGGCTTACCCTTGAAGTATCGAAAAGGAACTAAAATTACTCTGACATCCCTTCTGCTTATTTCTTTTATCCTGAGGGAAGAAATGCCCCTTTCCTCCGCAGACCAGGATTTCAGATGACACATCTGCAGACCAGGATTTCAACCATAAGGTTCTACGGGCCAGTACAATAAACCCCAAAATTTTTGCTCCCAACTTGATAACCTGTAGGTAAGCATCAGTAATAAATTAATTGGCCAACTTTAGGGCCTTGATCCTATCCTGGATCTCTTCAAGGGGAGTGCCTGTCTGAATAGAATAAGACAATGCATCAAACCAGTATGCCGCCACTCTAGTGACGGTAGCAATACACACCGCAGGTTGCCATTGTAAACCCTGGTGTACATTCATCTGTTTGAGCAACCATTCCAACTTCTTATCCATAGGATCTTTGAAAGAACAGCTATACTCTATGGGAATAGTGTTCTCTTAGCTAAAATTGAAATTGCCCCTTCCACCTTGGGGACCATCTGCCAAGACTCCTTGATAGAGTCAGCAATAGGAAACATCTTCTTAAAAATAGGGGATGGAGAAAAAGGGATTCCCGGTCTCTCCCATTCCCTAGCAATAATCTCTGTAGCCCAATCTGGTACGGGAAAAACCTCCACCATGGAAGGTACATCAAAATACTTGTTAAGTTTGCTAGACTTCTTAGGGTTGACTATGACAGTAGTGTCGGAGTCGTCCAAGGTAGCCAAAACCTCCTTAAGTAGAAAACGGAGGTGTTCCAGCTTAAACCTGAAGGATACAACTTCAGCATCAGAAGAAGGAATTACACTGTCTGAGTCTGAGATTTCACCCTCAGATGCTACCGAAGTATCCTTCTCCTCAGATTTTTGGGAGGGAACATTCGGAATAGCCACGACCGTGTCAGAAACCTTACTCACTGATTCTTTACATTTCCTCTTGCGCTTTCCCTACAGCACGGGAAAAGCATACAACGCATCAGATACCGCAGAAGACATGAGGGAAGCAATGTCTTGCAAAGTCACTCCAGGTGGAGCTCTGTATGTGTGGACGATAGTATTTGGGACACCTGAGGAGAAAGCTGCGGCATATCTTGAACATTGTCAGTAGACTCCTGAACAGCCTCCGTCCTAGACAATGTTGGCTCAGAATCAAAAAGTCTATCCCTGTAATTTAATGTTCTCTCAATACATGAGGAACAGAAAGGAATTGGTGGTTCAACATTAACATCCAAACATAAAGTACATGTAACATCTTGCAAAGCCTCCTGGTCCATATTTACCCAGAATTAAAAATAAAAGTACTACATATTTATTTAAAAGTTCACACAAAGAAAAAACGTTACTGTCCCTTTAAATATAAAAAAGGAAAACTGTTTTATTTTTACAGCAAAAACTTTAGTCTACTGTTTTAAAATTAATAACCCCGGACCGCCTCTACACCTCAGCTAGCTCTTGCTGCGGTGTCTACCTGCCCTGCTTGGAGAACCGGAGCCAATAGATATCAGATGGATTTTGGACTCAAACCGGAGCGTTGTATGCAAGGTCCGTCGAGCGTAGGACACAAGACTGGAACCGCAGTAAAATCTCTCCCCTCCGGCACACAGGAAATGAAGAGAAGAGAGTGAAAAGGAAATTTTCAGCTCGTCAGTTAGCCCCGCCCATCATGAGCGCAATTGAACTAACCTCCCAGTCGGCATGATTGCACTGAGGTAAAATACCGCCGGGAGCAAGTAAAAACACACCACCTTAAAACTGAGCCCATCTCCTCGTCCCCAGTGCCTGCACCACTGCCTAAAATAAGCCCATCAACTTGCCATGGGCCATATTCAGTGTCCCATTAAAATAAACAGTAAAGTGCCATCTTTTTCCTGATGCAGCCCAGAAAAATAAAAATAGCACTTACCTCAATAAAGTCTGCCTGGTAGCAAGGCAGCTCACTAGGTTTGAGAGGTCTTCTCCTTCACATGTACCTGTGGAAAAAGAGATAAAGAGGGATATTTATCAAGCCATCAACCTGAAATACGCTGGAATTCGTCAGCGTAATTGTGGCAAGCTTGATTTGACATAGTTATCAAAGCCTACAGCCCGGCAAAATTTGAAATCTGTGACGTAACCTACGATCTGCCAGTCTCAATCCGACACAGATCAATGCTTATGTCATTACAGATGTTCCAAATACACATTCGGCACTATTTGACATTTTTTAAAAGTTATCAAATAGTTAACTGGTACGCTCGCGGCTATTCTGGGCCAGCGTACATGGTTTTCAATCCGCCACCCTGGAGGCTGCGGATGCCATAGGAATCAATGGGAGTCTGAAAGCAGCGAAAGCTTATGTTCGATGCTGCCAGATATCCCATTGATTTCTATGGTAGAAAACCAGTAACGTTTATACCTAACACCCTAGCATAAATCCCAAGTCTAAACACCCCTAATCTCTCGCCTCAACATTGCCGCCACTAAATAAAATGTATTAACCCCTATCCCGCCGCTCCCCGTCCCCACCAAAATTAAATAAAAGTATTAACCCCTATCTCACCGCTCCTGGACCCCACTGCAACTAAATAAAAGTATTAACCCCTAAACCCCTGGCCTCCCACATCAATACCACTAACTAAACCTATTAACCCCTAAACCGCCAGACCCCACATGGCCATAAACTAAATTAAGCTATTAACCCCTTAACCTAACAACCTAAAATTACAACATCTCTATATTATAATAAATATAAACTTACCTTTAGAATTAAAATAAACTATATTAAACTATTTATTGACCTACCCTATTATCCTACAATTAAATTAAGCTATATTAAACAATTAACCTACCCTATTATACTAAAAATACATTAAACTACCAATTAAATTAACTATATTACATATTTAAAAACCTAACCCTACTCAAATTATTTAAATCTATAATTAAACATTTCTAAATTACAAAAAAAATAAACACTAACGCCTAGATTTAGAGTTTTGCGGCCAAAGGGGTGTTTTTTTTCCCCCGCACCTTTTAAATAACGCTGGTATTGAGAGTTCTCTGAAGGGCTGCGTTAGGCTCCAAAAAGGGAGCGTACAGGCATATTTACTGCCACTTCAACTCTCAATACCAGCGTTGCTTACGGTAGCGGCTAGCTGGCAAAACGTGCTCGTGCACGATATCCCCATAGGAAACAATGGGGCAGTTTGGGCTGAAAAAAAACCTAACACCTGCAAAAAAGCAGCGTTCAGCTCCTAACGCAGCCCCATTGTTTCCTATGGGGAAACAGTCTCTAAGTCTGCACCTAACACCCTAACATGAACCCCGAGTCTAAACAACCCTAACCTTACACTTATTAACCCCTAATCTGCCGCCCCCGCTATCGCTGACCCGTGCATTTTATTATTAACCCCTAATCTGCCACTCCGGACACCGCCGCTACCTACATTATACCTATGAACCCCTAATCTGCTGCCCCCAACATCCCCGACACCTATATTATATTTATTAACCCCTAATCTGCCCTCCCAATGTCGCCGCTACCTTACCTACACTTATTAACCCCTAATCTGCCGACCGGACCTCACCACCACTATAATAAATGTATTAACCCCTAAACCGCCGCACTCCCACCTCAAAAACCCTATAATAAATAGTATTAACCCCTAATCTGCCCTCCCTAACATCGCCGACACCTAACTTCAAGTATTAACCCCTAAAACTGCCGACCGGACCTCGCCGCTACTCTAATAAATGTATTAACCCCTAAAGCTAAGTTTAACCCTAACACCCCCCTAAGTTAAATATAACTTTTATCTAACGAAATAAATTAAATCTTATTAACTAAAGTATTCCTATTTAAAGCTAAATACTTACCTGTAAAATAAACCCTAATATAGCTACAATATAACGAATAATTATATTGTAGCTATTTTAGGATTTATATTTATTTTACAGGCAACTTTGTATTTATTTTAATTAGGTACAATAGCTATTAAATAGTTATTAACTATTTAATACCTACCTAGTTAAAATAATTACAAAATTACCTGTAAAATAAATCCTAACCTAAGTTACAATTAAACACAGGATATACAAAAAGGTCTGGTAAGTTACAATTAAACCTAACACTACACTATCAATAAATTAATTAACTAAACTAACTACAATTACCTACAATTAAATCAACTAAACTAAATTACAAAAAAAAAACTAAATTACAAAAAAAAAAGATTACAAGAATTTTAAACTAATTACACCTACTCTAAGCCCCCTAAGAAAATAACAAAGCCCCCCAAAATAAAAAAATGCCCTATCTTATTCTAAAATAAGAAGTTAACAGCTCTATTACCTTACCAGCCCTTAAAAGGGCTTTTTGCGGGGCATGCCCCAAAGAAATCAACTCTTTTGCCTGTAAAAAAAACATACAATACCCCCCCAACATTACAACCCACCACCCACATACCCCTAATCTAACCCACCCAAACCCCCCTTAAAAAAACTAACACTAAGCCCCTGAAGATCTTCCTACCTTGTCTTCACCCAGCCGGGTACCATCCGATCCGTCCGGAAGAGGGTCCGAAGTCTTCATCCTATCCGGCCAGAAGAGGTCCTCCAGAGGGTCCGAAGTCTTCATCCAGACGGCATCTTCTATCTTCTTCCATCCGGAGTGGAGCGGGTCCATCTTGAAGCAGCCGGCGCAGATCCATCCTCTTCTTCCGACATCCTAACACAGAATGAAGGTTCCTTTAAATGACGTCATCCAAGATGGCGTCCCTCAAATTCCGATTGGCTGATAGGATTCTATCAGCCAATCGGAATTAAGGTAGGAAAAATCTGATTGGCTGATTCAATTAGCTAATCAGATTCAAGTTCAATCCGATTGGATCAGCCAATCAGATTGAGCTTGCATTCTATTGGCTGATCGGAACAGCCAATAGAATGTGAGCTCAATCTGATTGGCTGATTGAATCAGCCAATCAGATTTTCCTACCTTAATTCCGATTGGCTGATAGAATCCTATCAGCCAATCGGAATTCGAGGGACGCCATCTTTGATGACGTCATTTAAAGGAACCTTCATTCAGTGTTAGGACGTCGGAAGAAGAGGATGGATCCGCGCCGGCTGCTTCAAGATGGACCCGCTCCGCTCCGGATGGAAGAAGATAGAAGATGCCGCCTGGATGAAGACTTCGGACCCTCTGGAGGACCTCTTCTGGCCGGATAGGATGAAGACTTCGGACCCTCTTCTGGACGGATCGGATGGTACCCGGCTGGGTGAAGACAAGGTAGGAAGATCTTCAGGGGCTTAGTGTTAGGTTTTTTAAGGGGGGGTTTGGGTGGGTTAGATTAGGGGTATGTGGGTGGTGGATTCTAATGTTGGGGGGTATTGTATATTTTTTTTTACAGGAAAAAGAGCTGATTTCTTTGGGGCATGCCCCGCAAAAAGCCCTTTTAAGGACTGGTAAGGTAATGTGTAAGAGCTGTTAACTTTTTATTTTAGAATAGGGTAGGGCATTTTTTTTATTTTGGGGGGCTTTGTTATTTTTTTAGGGGGCTTAGAGTAGGTGTAATTAGTTTAAAATTCTTGTAATCTTTTTTTTTTTGTAATTTAGTTTAGTTGATTTAATTGTAGGTAATTGTAGTTAGTTTAGTTAATTAATTTATTGATAGTGTAGTGTTAGGTTTAATTGTAACTTAGGTTAGGATTTATTTTACAGGTAATTTTGTAATTATTTTAACTAGGTAGGTATTAAATAGTAAATAACTATTTAATAGCTATTGTTCCTAGTTAAAATAAATACAAAGTTTCCTGTAAAATAAATATAAATCCTAAAATAGCTACAATATAATTATGAGTTATATTGTAGCTATATTAGGGTTTATTTTACAGGTAAGTATTTAGCTTTAAATAGGATTAATTTTTTTAATAAGAAATAATTTATTTTGTTAGATAAAAATTATATTTAACTTAGGGGGGTGTTAGGGTTAGGGTTAGACTTAGCTTTAGGGGTTAATACATTTATTAGAGTAGCAGCGAGGTCCGGTTGGCAGATTAGGGGTTAATACTTGAAGTTAGGTGGCTGCGATGTTAGGGAGGGCAGATTAGGGGTTAATACTATTTATTATAGGGTTTTTGAGGCGGGAGTGAGGCGGTTTAGTGGTTAATACCTTTATTATAGTGGCGGCGAGGTCCGGTCAGCAGATTAGGGGTTAATAAGTGTAGGTAAGGTAGCGGCGACATTGGGGGGGCAGATTAGGGGTTAATAAATATTATGTAGGTGTCGGCGATGTTAGGGGCAGCAGATTAGGGGTACATAGGGATAATGTAGGTGGCGGCGGTGTGCGGTAGGCAGATTAGGGGTTAAACATTTTTATTAGAGTGGCAGCGATGTGGGGGGGGCCTCGGTTTAGGGGTACATAGGTAGTTTATGGGTGTTAGTGTACTTTAGAGCACAGTAGTTAAGAGCTTTATAAACCGGCGTTAGCCCATAAAGCTCTTAACTCCTGACTTTTTTTTGCGGCTGGAGTCTTGTCGGTAGAGGGTCTACCGCTCACTTCAGCCAAGACTCTAAATACCGGCGTTAGGAAGATCCCATTAAAAAGATAGGATACGCAATTGGCGTAAGGGGATCTGCAGTATGGAAAAGTTGCGGCTGGAAAGTGAGCGTTAGACCCTTTCCTGACTGACTCTAAATACCAGCGGGTGGTAAAAAGCAGCGTTAGGAGCCCTTAACACTGCTTTTGACGCAGAACTCCAAATCTAGGCGTAAGTTACAAAAAATAAAAAACACTAAGTTACAAAAAATAAAAAACACTAAGTTACAAAAAACACTAAGTTACAAAAAATAAAAAACCACAGTATCAAAAATTAAAAAGAATTATACATAATCTAATAGCCCTGTCAAAATAAAAAAGACACCCCAAAATAAAAAATAAAAAACCTAGCCTACAATAAACTACCAATGGCCCTTAAAAGGGCCTTTTGCGGGGCATTACCCCAAAGAAATCAGCTCTTTTACCTGTAAAAAAAAAATACAAACACCCCCTCAACAGTAAAACCCACCACCCACACAACTAACCCCCCCAGATAAAAACCCTATCTAAAAAACATAAGCTCCCCATTGCCCTGAAAAAGGCATTTGTATGGGCATTGCCCTTCAAAGGGCATTTAGCTCTTTTACTGCCCAGACCCTACTCTAAAAATAAAATCCACCCAAAAAAACTTAAAAAAACACTAACCCCTGCCGATCCACTTACAGTTTTTGAAGATCCGCTTGAGGGATCCATCCAGCCGGCAAGAAGTCTTCATCCGGGCGGCATCTTCCATCTTCATCCAGCCAGCAAAGTCTTTATCCATGCAGCCTTTTCTTTCTTCATCCATCCGGCGAGGAGGGGGTCCATCCTGAAGACATCTGACGAGGAGCTCCTCTTCAATACGGTCTCCGCCGTAAACTGGATCTTGAATGCAAGTGACGTCATCCAAAATGGCGTCCCTTGCATTACTATTGGCTGAAAGGTTCCAATCAGGCAATAGGATTAGAGCCGATAAAATCTTATTGGCTGTTCCAATCAGCCAATAGGATTTGAGCAGCTCTCATCCTATTGGTTGTTCCAATCAGTCAATAGGATTTGAGGAGCTCTCATCCAATTGGCTGTTTGGGGGGTGTTTTGTATTTTTTTTACAGGTAAAAGAGCTGATTTCTTTGGGGCAATGCCCCACAAAAGGTCCTTTTAAGGGACATTTGTAGTTTATTGTAGGCTAGGTTTTTTTATTTTATTTTGGGTGTGCTTTTTATTTTGATAGGGCTATTAGATTAGGTGTAATTCTTTTTTTATTTTTGATACTGTGGTTTTTTATTTTTTGTAACTTACTGTTTTTTATTTTTGTAACTTAGTGTTTATTTTTTTGTAATTTAGAAATTTTTAATTGTAGATTTAAATAATTTGAGTAGTATTAGGTTTTTAAATATGAAATATAGTTAATTTAATTGGTAGTTGAATGTATTTTTATTATAATAGTTAGGGTTGGTTAATTAATAGTTTACTATAATTTCTTTTAATTCTAAAGGTAAGTTTAAATTTATTATAAGATAGGGATGTTGTAATTTTAATGTAAAGTTAGCGGTTGTTAGGTTAAGGGGTTAATAGCTTCATTTAGTTTATGGCGATGTGGGGGGCTGGCGGTTTAGGGGTTAATAGGTTTAGTTAGTGGTAATGATGTGGAAAGCCAGGGTTTTAGGGGTTAATACATTTTATTTTGTTGCGGTGGGGTCCGGGAGCGGCGGGATAGGGGTTAATACTTTTATTTAGTTGCGGTGGGGTCCAGGAGCAGCGGGATAGGGGTTAAACATTTTAGTATAGTGGCGGTGTTTAGTGATAGGGTATAAATAAAGTTGGTAAAAAGTCAAATAGCAGCGAGATCGATGACTGCTAGTTAACAACAGTCCGCTGCTCATCGCCCCCATACTTGGTGCACGGCTTTTTGCCAGCTTTTTTTATAATTATGGAGATTGTATTCAGGTCCACGGCCGCGATGTTAGGCAATGTTAGGCGAGCGTATTGGTGCCGTTGAATGCAAGAAAGTTGACGGCTTGATAGATAGGCCTCAAAGACTGAGAAATCTTACTCAGGCTTTCAATATTAGGACAGCATTAACTACATGGGAGGCGCAGTGAGGATTGTACCCCACAAGTTCCCATTGCTTAAAAACCACCACTGCTCTACTGAAGAGACTGACATAAACTACGGCTACACCCTAGTAGAAAAGCAGCACAAGCTTGTACTATTGAAAAATAATAAAATCTTGATTGAAGATTCTTTCCAGACACCTAAACTTTACCACTTCCTTGCTCTAACGTAGGCAAAGAGAATGACTGGGGTTGGAGGGAAGGGAGGTGATATTTAACAGCTTTGCTGTGTTGCTCTTTGCTGCCTCCTGCTGGGCAGGAGTGATATTCCTAATAGTAATTAGATAATCTGTGGACTCACGGTGTCATTAGAAAGAAAATATGTTTAAATTTACAGTAAAACTGTAAGTGCACACATGCGTATATACATGCTTACTAACTAATAGCGAATTCTCCTACAGAAAAAAATGGTTTATTTTATATAGCAACATCAATTGTTCCAAACACAAAGGAATGTAATACATTTTTAAATATAGTGTTTTAGAAACACAAGATATATTTTTTAATACATTTGTCTTTTGATTTTAATTTAAAACTAATTAAGTTTGGGAATTTAATCTGCATCTCCACTCCTTGAGATTTATTGTATCCTAAATCAACTTGTCACACATATAGTATAAGGTGCAAAACAAAAAAGATTGATTATCTTGGGCTATCACCATACTGTCCACCCACAAAACAATTATTTCAAATTTGGGCACAGGTCTCCTACCTTTGTCCTAATCGGATTTAACATTTTTAAGCAGAAACAAGGCTATGCCTGTCAGACCTAAAAATATGTTAGTTTTGCATATGTATCTTTATAATAAATAAACGTATAGAAGAGAAATGATCTTATCTGCAGCCTTAGATCTCTACATAGGACCACATAGTGAGAATCAGTGTGGCTAATTGAGAGGCAACTGCTCCTCTTGTAACACAGTTTAAACCCTCTCACTCCTTTTTCTTTTAAAACTTACTTTAGAAGTGTTTTTTTGTCACCATCTCATACCCTGCTGCTCTTTATTTTAACCCTTGTAAACTGTAAAGTGAACATAATTAGTGACAATAGTCAGAACGCAAGTGAAAAAGGCAAACAATAAGAAAAAACAGCGCAGACACCATAAACTTGTGGCTTGTTCAGAAATCATCTTCCTTGGATCTCAATAATAATTGGTCCTCAGGAGAATATTCTTCTTCCTTTTTGTTCAGTGAGGTGAGACTAGGTTATCACCTCTTCTTGTGAAAACTACAGTGTGTCTGGATCTAAAATAAACGCATCTCTTGAACTAACAGATCACGAATGTCAGAAAATAAAAACAAAGTAAATGATAATACTTTGCCCTGCAAACACTTTCTCTCTAATGATAAGTTATCATTTATGTGAGAGGGAGAAAAACTTAAATAGGTTTTATTTTACTTACAGGTGTTTGAGAAAATGTTACTATATTGCGCTGCTATGATTTAAAGAGACATGAAACTAATTTTTTTTTCTTTCATGATTCAACCAGAGCATACAATTTTAAACAACTTTCCAATTTAATTCTATTATATAATTTGATTCTTTCTCTTGGTAACCTTTGTTAAAAAAGCATACCTAGGTAGACTTAGTAGCTGCTGAATGGTGACTGCACATATATTAGCGCTGCGGAATCTGTTGGCGCTCTACAAATAACAGATAATAATAATATATGCCTAATGTTATTGGCTCACACGTGTGCATTGCTGTTTCTTCAGCAAAGGATATCAAGAGAAGGAAGCAAATAAGATAATAGGAGTAAATTAGAAAGTTGATTAAAATTGTATGTTCTATCTGAATCATGAAATTAGAAAAGCGGTAGTCCTGGAGAGTATAGTTAAAACGTCTTTATTTCAAACTCTGTTTCAAAACGAATGGCAATCACAGGTAAAAACATCACAGGTGTGGCACTGTTTGGCTTACGCGTTTCGGCTGGGAGCCGTAGTCATAGCCTATAGTGCTGTGTGACACACCTCTCTAAATACTCATACCTAAAATCCTATTGGTTAAAAATTAGAACACACCTGTTGATTACATACTCTATACAAAGAGAACTAATATTAACAGTACCTCCTAAGCAATTAAACCTAGCGATTTTGACAAATACAACATTCACTTATATATGGAATAAACATGTTGCAGAATGAGAAATACACACCAAACCTCCAAAATAGGAATTGTGCAATATACAATGTGCAAAATCTCAAAACACACATTGTGTACTATGTGTACCATATTAGCTGTATATATTCTCATTCTAACACAGAATATGAAGGGTCAAAAGTCAAAACATGTTATACACATAGAAGAGTCTAATACTGTTAAGGCGGACCCTAACCCTATAACATAATTATAGATCTTAATCGTAAGCAATAATATGGGTAAAATTTCTAAGTTACATGATTGTCCTAAGTAATCCAGGGTAAAGTATATATGGACAATTGAAATCAAATGCCTGAATAGCGCAAGAGATTACAGAGTCATAAACAGATAAATATGACATGCATACGAGTGGCTCACAGAGAGCTAAGGAGTCCAGACCAGTTACCACAAATTCATGATATCATACTTGGAGTTGAGCCCATTTGGAAGGTTTTGGTGTGTATTTCTCATTCTGCAACATGTTTATTCCATATATAAGTGAATGTTGTATTTGTCAAAATCGCTAGGTTTAATTGCTTAGGAGGTACTGTTAATATTAGTTCTCTTTGTATAGAGTATGTAATCAACAGGTGTGTTCTAATTTTTAACCAATAGGATTTTAGGTATGAGTATTTAGAGAGGTGTGTCACACAGCACTATAGGCTATGACTACGGCTCCCAGCCGAAACGCGTAAGCCAAACAGTGCCACACCTGTGATGTTTTTACCTGTGATTGCCATTCGTTTTTAAACAGAGTTTGAAATAAAGACGTTTTAACTATACTCTCCAGGACTACCGCTTTTCTAATTTCTACATTTTGCCAGTGTATCCTGGACTGTTAAGCTGTGGGGAGGTGTGTGCGTGCAGCAAATAGTTATTGGTGATTCTTCAGCATCGGTACTTTCCACGGATTGGTTACTGCTGATTGACGCTTTGATTAGCCAATAGGATCTAGCGCTCATCGAAGAGGAGAGACGCTGTACATCTGCAGACCCACGAGGACGCCAAGCAGCTGAGCCGGTGAAGAAACGAGCACTCGGAGATGGTATAAGGTACCCGTGCATCGTAGATCCCAAAGTGTCCGGTATAGTAAGCAGGCTTGGGCAACAGTGGGGGACTTATTTTGACCAATTCGCCTATGCAGTTACCTATATAAGTTTCCTTAAGCTGTCATACAGTTTGGAATACACTGCACTATTAACTATTAGCTGACCTCAAGTGGCTTTTCACGCATTTGTTTTAGCACTACTGAGTTCTTTCTTTTGTATGTTTGATCATTTGGGTACTTTACTGGCAGTACCAACACTCAGTAGCAGCGCCTGTTACACACACAAAGCAAAGTCTTAAGCTCCCCACAGTAATATGGACGAAATGGCTCACACCTCTATACACCCTCCTATACAGCAATTTTACTCTTTGATGCCCTATTCAGCAAGATATGAAGGGACTGCTAGTAGTGAAGTGATATTTTCTGAGGACAAAAGTGTACTAGCACTTAGCTCACTCTTTGACATGATGGAAGATCTGCTGATTAAGGAATCCAAACTCCAGTGGGATATTTGGACAATTGAGAAATACCGATCATTACAAATGATCCCCAGAGGTCTACGTATTTTTAAATTTCCAACCTTTGATGTGGACTGTAATGATAAAGACTTTGTGGAAGAATGGAACAAAGTATTATCCAATTGCTCACTTAATCTGATGCTTCTTATGTTACAATACAAAGTTAAGCAACTTGATAAAATTAAGTCAGAAATTGCAGAGTTACAGGCAGAACTTAATTTGCGCAGCACAGTATCTGATTTTGCCAAATTTGACAACATCCTTAGAGGTATTTTAGCTACTAGCAGATCAAATATCATGGAGAGGAAACACACTAAATTTTTGAGAGATAAGAATGATTATCTTAATAATACAGTGTATATATGGAGTAAAAAACAAAGATCTACATTTAGACAAAATCAGCCCAGATTCGGGGGGAGAGGAAGGGGACGTAGGAACAGACACAGACAGACGAATAACAATAGAAATGTAACGTTCTCTGGAAGTGATACTGAGTATAGTACAGATGGTAGTGATGATATATCAAACATTCAAACATCAAGTGTAACTACCAGTATTAATACTAGTGAACCTCAGTGTATAGGAGAGATACAAAGCAACTCACTACCTGCACAGAGGTCTATAATCACTCCCCCACCACATACAGTAGAGACACCCTATAATATAACTCCCCAAACGAACTCTAATTATTCTATGTATCCCTTACCTGCATCCCAGCCAGGTCTACATGTTAATGCCACACAAACAGGAAATATAGGCCTTATGGAACAGGTTTTTCCCCAGGACCAGATCCCACACAAAGGGGGAGGGAGGAAGTCCAAAACACAATCTTATCACAACTCACAGGCACAGCAGAGATACCAGCTGAGGCAAGTCAAATCAATCACAAAGTACAAATAGATGCTACATATAGTAATGTTATCAACTTGTCTTCTACATTGCTTACTGTTGATCAATTAAAAGTACTTAGTCTGGGGCTCAACTTTTCACCTACCAATGACTTCGATGTGTTCAAAACCTTATTGGATCTCAATAAATTTACTAGAAACATAACTTTAAAAAAATATTTTTCATCAACTAGTGAAGCCAGTGATAATGAACAACAGGGGACTTCGACTTATAATGAGTCTCTCTCCTTTTCACAAACATGTGATGTAGTCTCTTTGCAACAATTACAGTCAGAATCTATTCATAACACGCAAGGCACTCTTAATAGAGGCCCCCTGATGAAGGGAAAATCTACTTTTTACCCCATACAGGTTAGGGGTAATGTTATAGAAACCTTTCACAACAGGGTTGAACAAGATCTTATTGCTCTCAAACAGTCCAAGAAACGACCTAAAAGCAACTTGGGTTTCAGGGAAAGAGCGGCAGTCAAAGAGTTAAAAGATAACTCCAGCATCACCATAAGAAAAGCCGATAAAGGAGGTATGACTGTTGTTCTTGACCGTGAAACTTATGTTGCTGAAGCATTAAGGCAACTTAATAATAGGGAGGAATATTCCATCCTTAAAGGTGACCCCACCTCTGTCTTCAGGAGGGAGCTTGTGGATCTTTTGGACGAGGGTGTGGAATCAGGGTTCATTGATCCAACTACCTTTGCATACCTGGTCCCAGATTTTCCTAAAATTCCTGCCTTCCACCATTTTCCTAAGGTCCACAAGTCCCTCTCTGAAGTTAAAGGTCGCCCAATTGTAAGTGGGGTTGATTCCCTGCTGTGTAATTTATCTGAGTGGGTGGACAGCATCCTACAGCCAATGGTTATTTCATTACCCTCGCATTTGCGAGATACTAAACATGTTTTACAGTTAATGAAAAATGTAGTCTGGACATCACAATCCAGATGGTTGACTGTGGATGCTGTCTCACTCTACTCTTGTATACCACATGACACAGGTTTGAAGGCAATTTGTTTTTTCTTAGACAACTTTGGTAATTACACTGAAGATTTCAATTGTTTTATTGTGAAAGTTGTGGGGTTCCTCCTTACACACAATTTTTTTGTGTTCGAGGGGGTGTACTATCTCCAAAGGTGTGGAACAGCGATGGGGGCAAAATTTGCCCCATCCTATGCTAATCTGTTCCTAGGATTCTGGGAGCTCTTCCACATCTTTGGAGATAGTAACCCTTTCCGTGTCTATATATCTACATATCGAAGATATATAGACGATCTGATCTTCATATGGACAGGAACCCAACAACAAGCTGTAGAATTCTGTTCAACCCTAAATTCAAATGACATGAATCTCAAATTTACATTTGAATTTAATGACATAAGTGCTAATTTTTTAGATCTTACCCTTATAGGGCTCCCAGATGGCAGAGTTAAAACAGTTTCCTACAGGAAACCCATCTCAGGGAATTCAGTCTTATTCGGGACTAGCTGCCATCCGAAACATGTCCCAGAAGCAATTGCTAAAGGGGAAATGATCAGATTAAAAAGAAACTGTTCAGATGACAGCGACTTCAAGACTTTAGCCAGGGACCTTGAATCTAGGCTTCAACAACGCAGATATCCAAAAAAAGCCATTCGTAAGGCCAAACATTTGGTGAGCTCCAAAACTAGAGATAGTCTTCTGGTAGATAGACAAATAAATGATTCTAAGCCCTTTGATGGTGTGACGTTTGTCACCACTCACAGTGGACAATACAATGACATTTGTTCCATTATACGCAAGCACTTTAAAATCCTCAATGCAGATGATAAATTAATTGAAATGGTTAAAAGTGGTGTTAGGTGTGCATACAGGAAAGGTCCCACACTGGGCTCCCAGCTATCTCCAACTATGTTGCCGACTAAGACTAATGATGCTTGTGCGTGGATCAGACATCAGGGCATGCATAAATGCGGCCACAGAAAATGCAAACCGTGTGACTTTGTACGCACTGGAAATACATTTACCAGTTATGTTACAGGGAAAACATTTAATATCAAAACACTTTTAAATTGCACATGTACTAATGTGATTTATGTACTTAACTGCTCCTCATGTAAAATTCAATACATAGGTCTTACCTCCAGAGATGTAAACACCAGAATTAGGGAACATCTTTCCTCTTTTACTACAGTTAAATCGAGTACCCCTGTAGTCCAGCATTTCGGGGTCTACCATGGAGGGAACCTTTCTTCCTTTTCTTGGAGTGCTATAGAAAGGGTTCACAGACCTAAAAGGGGAGGTTCCATAGATCGCATGCTGGAGTTGAGAGAAGCCCATTGGATTTTCACAATGGGCACTCGTATTCCAAATGGGCTCAACTCCAAGTATGATATCATGAATTTGTGGTAACTGGTCTGGACTCCTTAGCTCTCTGTGAGCCACTCGTATGCATGTCATATTTATCTGTTTATGACTCTGTAATCTCTTGCGCTATTCAGGCATTTGATTTCAATTGTCCATATATACTTTACCCTGGATTACTTAGGACAATCATGTAACTTAGAAATTTTACCCATATTATTGCTTACGATTAAGATCTATAATTATGTTATAGGGTTAGGGTCCGCCTTAACAGTATTAGACTCTTCTATGTGTATAACATGTTTTGACTTTTGACCCTTCATATTCTGTGTTAGAATGAGAATATATACAGCTAATATGGTACACATAGTACACAATGTATGTTTTGAGATTTTGCACATTGTATATTGCACAATTCCTATTTTGGAGGTTTGGTGTGTATTTCTCATTCTGCAACATGTTTATTCCATATATAAGTGAATGTTGTATTTGTCAAAATCGCTAGGTTTAATTGCTTAGGAGGTACTGTTAATATTAGTTCTCTTTGTATAGAGTATGTAATCAACAGGTGTGTTCTAATTTTTAACCAATAGGATTTTAGGTATGAGTATTTAGAGAGGTGTGTCACACAGCACTATAGGCTATGACTACGGCTCCCAGCCGAAACGCGTAAGCCAAACAGTGCCACACCTGTGATGTTTTTACCTGTGATTGCCATTCGTTTTTAAACAGAGTTTGAAATAAAGACGTTTTAACTATACTCTCCAGGACTACCGCTTTTCTAATTTCTACATTTTGCCAGTGTATCCTGGACTGTTAAGCTGTGGGGAGGTGTGTGCGTGCAGCAAATAGTTATTGGTGATTCTTCAGCATCGGTACTTTCCACGGATTGGTTACTGCTGATTGACGCTTTGATTAGCCAATAGGATCTAGCGCTCATCGAAGAGGAGAGACGCTGTACATCTGCAGACCCACGAGGACGCCAAGCAGCTGAGCCGGTGAAGAAACGAGCACTCGGAGATGGTATAAGGTACCCGTGCATCGTAGATCCCAAAGTGTCCGGTATAGTAAGCAGGCTTGGGCAACAGTGGGGGACTTATTTTGACCAATTCGCCTATGCAGTTACCTATATAAGTTTCCTTAAGCTGTCATACAGTTTGGAATACACTGCACTATTAACTATTAGCTGACCTCAAGTGGCTTTTCACGCATTTGTTTTAGCACTACTGAGTTCTTTCTTTTGTATGTTCTATCTGAATCATGAAATATAAATGTTTGCATTTCATGTTCATTTAAGGATATGATACTCAAATATATTTGTTCTATCAAAGGAAAGCAAATCAAAATACAGTATATTCTAGTACTTTGTTTTTTGCATAAAAGAT
This sequence comes from Bombina bombina, assembly GCF_027579735.1. Taxonomy (NCBI): domain Eukaryota; kingdom Metazoa; phylum Chordata; class Amphibia; order Anura; family Bombinatoridae; genus Bombina; species Bombina bombina. The sequence continues at coordinate 1,021,496,603 of NC_069503.1, forward strand.
ATTTCAGTGCTAAATAAGCTAAACATTTGTTTTTCTGTGGGAGTTGTCCATATTAACCAATAAACAATATATACCTAGCTAATAGTTGCACTTCCTGCAACCATTTTTACTTTCTTACAGTACAAAAATGCAGCTTCTGCAGTTTCATACATGATTGAAATATTTTAAATACTATGGGGCCTATTTATTAAAGGTCTTGCGGACCTGTTCCGACAGTGCCGATCAGGTCCGCAAGACCTCGCTGAATGCGGAGAGCAATACGCACTCCGCATTTAACATTGCACCAGCAGCTCACAAGAGCCAATCGGCCGCCAGCAGGGAGGTGTCAATCAACCCGATCGTACATCAGAGCAGGCGGACAGGGTTATGGAGCAGCGGTCTTTAGACCACTGCTTCATAACTGCTGTTTCTGGCGAGTCTGAAGACTCGCCAGAAACACGGGCCCACAAGCTCCGTTCGGAGCTTGATAAATGGGCCCCAATGTCTCTTCAAAGTGACATAGGATTGCAAATGTGTTACAGTTTTTATGCACATTCATGTCCTCTATAAACTAACCATTACTTGTTGGGTTTGCAGATTTGTGTCTCTCACCACCTTTAGAGCACTGGGACATGTCCTTAATAGCCAATAAGTGATGATGAAGTGTTACCATAAAGCGCCAGAGAATAACCACACAAGCTCATTCACAAAGGAGCGAGATCTCCCAACCAGATCTCAGAGAGTAAGCAGAAAAATATATGCTGAGGAAAGAGCGCTACAATATCTCTACTAGGGTTGGTGTCCCTATTAGGGTTTAGCTGTTTATACAATCTAAAACATATACAATTTGAAATGTATATAAGAAATATAAAAAAATGCCTATTTGGGCAATTTTGAAAATTAAGATTTGAACAATTTAAAATGTCTGGTATACAATATCTGGTATACAATATGGGATAAATAACCTCTGAAAAAGCAATCAATAAGTATACATTATAATGAATAGATGATCACCATGATAAAATCAATAGATTGGCAATGACATAGGTTAAAATGATAAGCGTTATGTTCCTCAAACATAGAAAAGATAGAGCTTATAAATATAAATATATACCACGCTTTAATATAACGCTTATCATTTTAACCTATGTCATTGCCAATCTATTGATTTTATCAAGGTGATCATCTATTCATTATAATGTATACTTATTGATTGCTTTTTTTATCCCATATTGTATACCAGATATTGTATACCAGACATTTTAAATTGTTCAAATCTTAATTTTCAAAATTGCCCAAATAGGCATTTTTTATTATTTCTTATATACATTTCAAATTGTATATGTTTTAGATTGTATAAACAGCTATGTTTTGTATTCTAGTATAATAAATGATATTTTAACCCACTTAAAGATAAGTGCTTTCAAACACATCGCACATATCCTATAGAAGCATCTAAGTACCCCGTGGACACCACCTTAAGCCAAATAAACCCTAATAGGGACACCAACCCTAGTAGGGATATTGTAGCGCTCTTTCCTCAGCATATATTTTTCTGCTTAATAGCCAATAAGTATTAGTAGGAAGTACTATACTATTCTACTGGTTTTAAGTATATTTTACTTAATATAATTTTGTAAAAGAACTTAAAAAATTAAAGCCCAGTATCAAATAATAATCTTAAAAATAGGGGCACTTTAATTAATTAAAGTTTACAAAGATGCATATTTCTTAAAATACTTACCTTTGCGTTATGGTAAACATACCACCAATCATCTGTCCGCATCTCATGCTTTAATTAGCATATTGAAGACAAACCCAGCTTCCTCAAATTGTTGCGTTCCCCACGAGCTGGACGCCTAAGGGGGCACAAAATGATTGGAGGAAGCCAAATTCATCATCGATCTGCTGAAGAAAGCATTTTCAGAATGTGTATTTGAAATGAAAACTGTCATTTTGTGGGCATGTTTAAGCCAGAAAAAGTGGGGCAGAGGCATAACTAGAGACCCCAGGGCCCCGGTGCAAAGATCCATGAAGGGCCCCCTCACCGGTATGGTATGAGACTGACATTAATTGCATTAATTACCTTAATTAATTAAATATAAAATGTAGCTGTGGTTCTCCAATCTCACCTATAATTATCAACCACCAGAGTGCTGGTAACAGTAAGGCATAGTAGTAAAGAAAACCGCACTCACTGGAATCTTTCAATTGCTAAACTGTTTATTGGTGTAACAATTTGGGGGGATATTTTCCCTGAAACGTTACACTAATAAATAGTTTGACACTTAAAAATTCCAGTGAGTGCTGTTTTCTTTACTACTATGCCTTACTGTTACCAGCACCCTGGTGGTTGATAAATATTGGTGAGAGTGCTATACTGAAGACTGCATTTATATCAAATGTGTATGTATGTGTGTGTATATATATATATATATATATATATATATATATATATATATATATATATATATATATATATATATATATATACATACAGTATCTCACAAAAGTTAGTACATCCCTCACATTTTTGTAAATATTTTATTTTATCTTTTCATGTGACAACACTGAAGAAATGACACTTTGCTACAATGTAGTGAGTGTATACCCTGTATAACAGTGTACATTTGCTGTCCCCTCAAAATAACTCAACACACTGCCATTAATATCTCTGTTGGCAACAAAAGTGAGTACACCCCTAAGTCGAAATGTCCAAATTGGGTGCAATTAGCCATTTTCCCTCCCCGGTGTCATGTTACTCATTAGTGTTACAAGGTCTCAGGTGTGAATCAGGAGCATGTGTGTTAAATTTGGTTTTATCGCTCTCACACTCTCTCATACTGGTCATTGAAAGTTTAACATGGCACCTCATGGCAAAGAACTCTCTGAGGATCTGAAAAAAGGAATTGTTGCTAGATGCCTAGGCTATAAGAAGATTGCCAAGACCCTGAAACTGAGCTGCAGCATGGTGGGCAAGGACAGGTTCCACTCAGAACAGGCCTCGCAATGGTTGACAAAAGAAGTTGAGTGCACGTGCACAGCGTCATATCCAGAGGTTGTCTTTGGGAAATAGATGTATGAGTGCTGCCAGCATTGCTGCAGAGGTGAAGGGGTGGGGGGTCAGCCTGTCAGTGCTCAGACCATACGCTGCATACTGCATCAAATTGGTCTGCATGGCTGTCGTCCCAGAAGGAAGTCTCTTCTAAAGATGATGCACAAGAAAGCCCGCAAACAGTTTGCTGAAGACAGAAAAACTAAGGACATGGATTACTGGAACAATGTCCTGTGGTCCGATGAGACCAAGATAAAATTATTTGGTTCAGATGGTGTCAAGCGTGTGTGGCGGCAACCAGATGAGGAGTACAAAGACAAGTGTGTCTTGCCTACAGTCAAGCATGGTGTTGGGAGTGTTGTGGTCTGGGCCTGCATGAGTCCTGCCAGCACTGCGGAGCTACCATTTATTAGAGAACCATGAAGGCCAACATGTACTGTGACATACTGAAGCAGAGCATGATCCCCTCCCTTCGGAGACTGGGCCGCAGGGCAGTATTCCAACATAATAACGACCCCAAACACACCTCCAAGACTACCACTGCCTTGCTAAATAAGCTGAGGATAAAGGAGATTGACTGGCCAAGCATGTCTCCAGACCTAAACACTATTGAGCATCTGTGGGGCATCCTCAATCGGAAGGTGGGGGAGCGCAAGTTCTCTAACATTCACCAGCTCCATGATGTCATCATGGAGGAGTGAAAGAGGACTCCAGTGGCAACCTGTGAAGCTTTGGTGAACTCCATGCCCAAGAGGGTTAAGACATTGCTGGAAAATAATGGTGGCCACACAAAATATTTACACTTTGAGCCAAATTTTGACATTTCCACTTAGGGGTATACTCACTTTTGTTGCCAACAGTTTAGACATTAATGGCTGTGTGTTGAGTAATTTGGAGGGGGCAGCAAATTTACACTGTTATACAGGCTGTACACTCACTACTTTACATTGTAGCAAAGTGTCATTTCTTCAGTGTTGTCACATGAAAAGATATAATAAAATATTTACAAAAATGTGAGGGGTGTACTCACTTTTGTGAGATACTGTGTATATATATATATATATATATATATATATATATATATATATATATATATATATATATATATATATATTGCTCTAAGTGGGTCTTGCTGTATTGATTCTCTGTTAAAGTAAGATTGTCTAAGGCTAACCAAGTTAATTTTTAATTGCTTTGCAAGGGTTGCATTTTTAAAAAAGAAAAACATTTTATTTCTTCCATTCCATTTTTTGTTTTTTTTGTTTGTTTCCTGTGTGGGTAATTAGGGGTGGGGTTATTTTCAGTGTAGAGATTACCGCAACCTGGGCAAGCGGCTCCTGACCCGGAAACCCCTGAATCTATATGGGCGTAAGACTCCTGACCTCCTGGAGTGCCGTAGCCTGTAGCGGGGGATCAGACCGTAGAAAGTAGCAAAAGCAAAAAATAGGCAGGCACTCTCCAAACCGCAAAGTGTTTAAAAGCAGTAACACTTTATTGGAACATTTTAAAAGAATGTATGCAGACAAGGCAGTGAAGGTAACAGACAGCCTAACATGTTTCACGCCACAACAGGCGCTTACTCATACAGGCCCATTTATCAAAGGGCTTGCGGACCTGATCCGACACTGCGGATCAGGTCCGCAAGACCTCGCTAAATGCGGAGAGCAATACGCTCTCCGGATTTAACATTGCACCAGCAGCTCACAAGAGCTGCTGGTGCAACGCCGCCCCCTGCTGACTCACGGCCAATCGGCCGCCAGCAGGGAGGTGTCAATCAACCTGATCGTATTCGATCGGGTTGATTTCCGGCAATTCCTGTCCGCCTGCTCAGAGCAGGCGGACAGGGTTATGGAGCAGCGGTCTTTGTGACCGCTGTTTCTGGCGAGTCTGAAGACTCGCCAGCAACACGGCCCTTCAAGCTCTGTACGGAGCTTGATAAATGGGCCTGATAGACTGTGGGGTTATTTTCACCTGTGTGGGCCTTGCAAGCCTATAAATTTAGCACAGTAACTCTGTTGAGAAGTGGGTCTTGCTGTATTGATTCTCTGTTAAAGTAAGATTGTCTGTTTAAGTATAATAGTTAGCTAACCAACGGCTAGATTTAGAGTTTTGTCGGTAAAGACCCGCATAGCTAATGCAGCTTTTTTTCCTACCGCTGCTTCCAAACAATGCTGGTATTTAGAGTTGTCTGAGGGGCTGCGTTAGGCTCCAAAAAGGGAGCATTGAGCCGAATTTTCCGCCACTTCAACCCTCAATACCAGCGTTGCTTATGGTAGCGGTAAGCTGGCAAAACGTGCTTGTGCACGATTCCCCCATAGAAAACAATGGGGCAGTTTGGGCTGAAAAAAAACCTAACACCTGCAAAAAAGCAGCGTTAAGCTCCCAATGCAGCCCCATTGTTTCCTATGGGGAAACACTTTCTAAGTCTGCACCTAACACCCTAACATGAACCCCGAGTCTAAACACCCCTAACCTTACACTTATTAACCCCTAATCTGCCGCCCCCGCTATCGCTGACACCTGCATTTCACAATTAACCCCTAATCTGCAGCTCCGGACACCGCCACCACCTACATTATCCCTATGAACCCCTATACTGCTGCCCCCAACATCGCCGACACCTACATAATATTAATTAACCCCTAATCTGCCCCCCCCAACGTCGCCGCCACCTAACTTCAAGTATTAACCCCTAATCTGCCGACCGGACCTCGCCGCTACTATAATAAATGTATTAACACCTAAAGCTAAGTCTAACCCTAACCCTAACACCCCCCTAAGTTAAATATAATTTGAATCTAACGAAATAAATTAACTCTTATTAACTAAAGTATTCCTATTTAAAACTAATAAATTAACTCTTATTAACTAAAGTATTCCTATTTAAAACTAAATACTTACCTGTAAAATAAACCCTAATATAGCTACAATATAACGAATAATTATATCGTAACTATTTTAGGATTTATATTTATTTTACAGGCAACTTTGTATTTATTTTAACTAGGTACAATAGCTATTAAATAGTTAATAACTATTTAATAGCTACCTAGTTAAAATAATTACAAAATCACCTGTAAAATAAATCCTAACCTAAGTTACAATTAAACCTAACACTACACTATCATTAAATTAATTAAATAAATTAACTACCAATACCTACAATTAAATACAATTAAATAAACTAAACTAAATTACAAAAAAACAAACACTAAATTACAGAAAATAAAAAAATATTACAAGAATTTTAAACTAATTACACCTAATCTAAGCCCCCTAATAAAATAAAAAAATAAAAAAATAATAAAAGTCCCTACCCTATTCTACATTACAAAGTAATCAGCTCTTTTACCAGCCCTTAAAAGGGCTTTTTGCGGGGCATGCCCCAAAGTAATCAGCTCTTTTGCCTGTAAAAAAAATATAACTCCCCCCAACATTAAAACCCACCACCCACATACCCCTACTCTAACCCACCCAAACCCCCCTTAAATAAACCTAACACTACCCCCCTGAAGATCTCCCTACCTTGAGTCGTCTTCACCCAGCCTGGCCGAAGTCTTCATCCGATGGGGCAGAAGAGGACATCCAGACCGGCAGAAATCTTCATCCTATCTGGGCAGAAGAGGACATCCGGTCCGGCAGACATCTTCATCCAAGCGGCATCTTCTATCTTCATCCATCCGGAGCGGAGCGGAGTCATCTTCTTCCCAGCCGACGCAGATCCAAATGACGCCTACTCGCCGAATGAAGGTTCCTTTAAATTACGTCATCCAAGATGGCGTCCCTCAAATTCCGATTGGCTGATAGGATTCTATCAGCCAATCGGAATTAAGGTAGGAAAAATCTGATTGGCTGATTCAATCAGCCAATCAGATTCAAGTTCAATCCGATTGGCTGATCCAATCAGCCAATCAGATTGAGCTTGCATTCTATTTGCTGTTCCGATCAGCCAATAGAATAGGGGAAAGCACACCAAGTAGCAGCAGAAAGCACATGAAAATTAAATGTATGACAACAAATGCAAGAAGCATGACAGGTAAAATGGGGGAGCTGACGCTTTTAGTTGCAGAAGAGGACTATGATGTTATCAGTATAACTGAAACTTAGTGGGATGATTCACATGACTGGGCAGTTAACTTAGAGGGGTATACTTTATTTAGGAGGGACAGGAATAATAAAAGGGGTGGAGGAATCTGCATGTATATTAAACCTAACCTTAAACCCACAATAAGGGAAGATATTTATGATACAAGTGACAATGTAGAGACCCTGGGGGTTGAAATAAAGAGTGGGGGGAAATCCTAAAAAATATTACTAGGAACATGCTACAAGCCCCCTAACATTAGTGACCTGGAGGAAACTCAACTACTACTGCAAATAGGTAAGGCTAATAATAACAGTGCTGTAATTATGGGAGATTTTAACTACCCTGATATAAACTGGGCCAATGAAACTAGTAATTCAGCTAAGGGGGATAGATTTTTAAATGCTCTCAGGGATAACTTCTTGTCACAATTAATAGAGGAGCCAACTAGGAGTAAAGCTATATTATTATTATTATTATTATTATTATCAGGTATTTGTAGAGCGCTAACAGATTCCGCAGCGCTGTAAACATAGTCGGTGTACAGGATAGCTTTTGTAGGGGTCAAGTGGGTAGAGGGCCCTGCCGAGAGTTTCACTGTTGTAGTCGACTCTTATGAAGCAATCTGTAAACAGCTGGGCCCATAGGCTTACATTCTAAGGGGTTCAAAGGGAAAGCAATGGCGTTAGGAAAGGTTAGTGTTGGTTGTATGCATCCCTGAATAGTAGAGTTTTTAGGGAGTGCTTGAAGCTGTTAAAAGTAGGGGAGAGTCTTATGGAGCGAGGCAGGGAATTCCACAAGATGGGGGCCAGTCTGGAGAAGTCCTGTAAACGTGAATGTGAGGAAGTAACAAGAGAGGAGGAGAGGAGGAGATCCTGAGCTGATCGAAGGGGACGGGAGGGAGAGAATCTAGAGACAAGTTCTGAGATGTAGGGGGGAGCAGTGCAGTTGAGAGCTTTATATGTCAGGGTGAGGATTTTATGTTTAATCCTAGAGGCAAGAGGAAGCCAGTAAAGGGATTGGCAGAGAGGTGCAGCAGATGAAGAGCGATGAGTAAGGAAGATGAGCCTGGCAGAGGCATTCATAATGGATTGTAAAGGAGCTATGCGGCAGCTAGGTAGACCAGAGAGGACGGAATTGCAGTAGTCGAGGCGGGAAAGGATGAGAGAGTGGATTAAAATCTTGGTTGTATCTTGTGTAAGGAAATGTCTAATTTTAGCAATGTTTTTAAGGTGGAAGCGGCAGGCTTTAGCCAAGGACTGAATGTGAGGAGTGAAGGAAAGATCTGAGTCAAGTGTGACCCCAAGACATCAGGCGTGCGGGGTAGGGGTAATGATGGAATTATCAACAGTTATAGAAATTTTGGGGGTGGAGATATTGGATTAAGTGCTAGCAAACAATACATATAATTGAGCTCGAATTTAAGAAAGCAGTGTGTGTGTAGATGAATAGACACTACTTTGGGAAATCTGTTTAAAGCATCTGTGACACTTTGCTGATAGAATGGCAGTAAAAAAAAATACAAAGATATAGAGGTTAAGTAACACCTATAGTTTAAAAAACATTGTAAGAAACTGTATTAGATACAAGTAGCTTTTTCCATTATAAAGGTATTATGCTAGAAGAATCCTAAGATAAACATAGAAAGTGTAATTTTTTTGCTAGCTAAAGAGGGGTAGTGATGTCGCGAACTGTTCGCCGGAGAACAGTTCCTGGCGAACATAGCTTGTTCGCGTTCGCCGCTGCATACACTGTGATTAGTGCCACCACTGATATCTGCTTAACATTAGTGTAAATTTAACCAACAAAACTTTTAAATCATTTTGCTAGTGTAATCTAATTTCATTTTCTATCAGGCCTGTGTCTCAGGCTCACACAGCATATACTGTGGTTAATTGCTCTGTGCCAGCCACCACTCATATCTGCTTAACATTAGTGTAAATTTAAACAACAAAACTTTTAAATCATTTTGATAGTGTAATCTAATTTCATTTTCTATCAGGAATGTGTGTCAGGCTCACACAGCATATACTGTGGTTAATTGATGTGCCAGCCACCACTCATATCTGCTTAACATTATTGTAAATTTAAACAACAAAACTTTTAAATCATTTTGCTAGTGTAATCTAATTTCATTTTCCATCAGGCCTGTGTGTCAGGCCCACATCATATAGTGTGATTAATAGCTCTTTTTTCCACCACTTATATCTGGTGTAAAATTTTTTACATCAGTCCTCTTCTAGTGTTATTTAATTTTAGTTGCCAGGCCAGCCTGGCTGCCATTAGTGCCAGCCTGTGTGTCAGGCTGCCAGCATATACTGTGCCTACTTCCATACTCAGTGCCAGTCCACCACTCCTATCTGGTGTAACATTAGTTTAAATTTTGTAAAAAAAAACTTTTACATCAGTCTTCTAGTGTTATTTAATTTTAGTTGCCTGGCCAGCCTGCCACTAGTGCCAGCCTGTGTGTCAGGCTGCCAGCACATACTGTGCCTACTTCTATCCTGAGTGCCATCACTCCTATCTGTTGTAACATTAGTGTAACTTTTAAAAAAAAAACTTTTACATCAGTCTGCTATTGTTATTTAATTGCAGTTGCCTGTCTGCCAGCGTGTGTGCCAGGCCCACTTTCCAACTAGTGCCACAAATCATATTTGTTATAACAGTAGTGTAATTATTTTAAATAAAAACTTTTTTGACTGTGAATCATCAGTCTGCTAGTGCAATTGAATTGCAATTGCCTGCCTGTCAAAATATTTTTTGACTGTGAAACATCAGTCTGCTAGTGTAATCTAATTGAAGTTGCCTTCAATGTATCTATCTATCAAAGCTATCTATCTCATGGTTGTGCAAATGGACTGTTTGCAGTTGTTTGCGGTGCGTTACACGGGGAGTTTGGTCTGTCACTGTGAAGCGGGCGTAACCCTTACACTACCTGATCGATACAACATCATACCTGATGTTTTAAAGCATGTTATTCCAAACAATTTAGGAATGTTAGGTGATTTAGGCCCTTTATTGGTTAAAACCAGACTCTGCATCAACTATGTAATTTTCCGTGGGAGTTTTGCCATGGATCCCCCTCCGGCATGCCACAGTCCAGGTGTTAGTCCCCTTGAAACAACTTTTCCATCACTATTGTGGCCAGAAAGAGTCCTTGTGGGTTTTAAAGTTCGCCTGCCTATTGAAGTCAATGGCGGTTCGCCCGGTTCGCCGGTTCGCGAACATTTGCGGAAGTTCGAGTCCGCCGTTCGCAAACCTAAATTTTTAGGTTAGCGACATCACTAAAGAGGGGTAACTGCTATTTAAAGTTTAAGAAATAATGTTATAAAGCGTTATAGTACTAGTACATTTTCTTTGTTGTTCCATTGGCAGCTGGTAGAGGGGAAAAAACTCTTACGTATACAGATTGTCAGGAATTGTGGCAAAAGTCTATTAGGTTAAAACTTTAAGTTAAGCAAGTACCTGGTAAAAGGCAGTGTTAGAGCACTCTAATACATTTCTGATTCAAAGACTGTGTAATAGCTGTATGCGCATGAAGGATAATCAGTCCTCAAATTTAAAGTAATATTAAAGTAATATAAAAAGTATAAGCAGTTTTTTGATATAGCACAAGTTAAGTTAGAAGGCTTAATACATTTTGACAGTTAGCATTAATTGGTCTCAAAGATTGTAAAATGAGTCTGGGGGTCTCGATTAGAGGATTAATTCTATCACTTTTTGCTCATTAGTTTAATAAACTGAGTTGGGTTAGGGGGCACACATTAAGGGGCGTTGTTATACTAATTGGCACATAGCCAGAGGTAGTATCATTTATTTCACTTACAATCCAATTTCTACACTAATTATACTTCTTTCGGACATTGTCCGACATAATCCGAAAGCACTTTTTTGGGGCAGTCCTCATTTTTAAGGATTTACTGTACTTAGAGCACTATCAGCGTTAACACACACTACGCACGAGCAGTCACTTCTTTCTTTCCCCTTTTTTTTTTTTTTTTGTTAAGCACGACTGCACTTAGTCACACATATGGAAAAATATATACCCAATCTTAAGACAAGGTCCCCAGCCATGCCAACAAGGAGAGATAAAAAAGCAAAGGCTTTGTTAGAGACAGGATCAGAGGGAACAATGGAGGCCCCCACAAATATTTCAGAAAAACAATTATCGAACAATCAACTAGCGGATTTAATATTACCTCAATTCGACTCCATTAAAAAAGAGATTGTTATTCTATCAGCGGAAATTAGGTCATTCTCCAACAGATTATCTGAGGTAGAGGAAAGAGTTTCTGATCTTGAAGATAGATTTAATACCCATGACGTAAACTGGTTGAACTATGAAGAGAAGATTAAATTAATGCAATCGAAAATTGAGGATTTAGAGGATAGATCCCGTAGGAATAATATTCGTATAGTTGGACTACCTGAAAGCAAGGAGTTTGAGGATCTAGTGCTATTCGGATCAGTCACTTTACCATCTTTATTAGGGGTGAAATAACCTCAGAAACAATGAGAGTAGAGAGGGCACACAGAATTGGGAGTATTAAAAAGTATGCAGATGGGTCCACACGCCCAAGAATGGTTTAGATAAAGTATCTCAATTTTCAGGACAAAGGGATCATAATAAGACAGTATAGGAAAAACAAGGTATTCAAGATAGATACTAAACAAGTGTTCATATTCCAAGATTTCTCTGTGGAAACATCTTCCAAAAGAAAGATGATGGCACCTTTCTGTACGAATCTGATAAAAGCAGGAATAAAGGCAACAATGAGATATCCGGCTAAAATTATAATCACAAATGCGGAAGGTGACAATATCTCTCTAAACTCGGCTGAAGAAGCAGGAAGATATTGCACAGAGAAAGGTATAGAGGTGTCCAAGGACACACGGTTTGAAGTAATATGTATAGATACAAGTGTTTCCTTCTTATTTCTTTTTCATTAAATTCTTCCCTTTTTTTTTTTGTTGTTGTTGTTCTCTTGTCCCTTCTTCCCACCCTTCCCCCCTCCCGCGGCGGCCGTAGACTTACCCCCACCCCCCAGGAAGGTAGAATGGTAGGAGAAAAAATAAATAAAAATAGTTTTAATAAAACAATTTTAAGTAATAAATGTTGAACTTCGCCTCATGGAATGTTGGAGGTATAACCTCCCCCATTAAAAGAAAAAATATTTTTAAATTACTTAAACGGCACCACCCGGATATTATTTTTTTACAAGAGTTGCATTTAAAGGACTCTGAGTTAGTTAAATTAAAGGTTAATTGGATCTCGGAAATACTAGCGACCCCCTGCAATAGTAGGAAATGCGGTGTGGCCATATTGCTCAATAAGAAATTAGAATATAAAATCAATAAGCAGGAGTTAGATCCTGCAGGGAGATTTGTTATCGTGCAACTAGAAATTGAGCATAGAATGTGGACACTTTGTAATATATACTGTCCAAATGGATTAGATAGAGATTTCTGGGCAAAAATGACGAATAAATGAATACCCTATTTGGGGCAAAATATAATCTTGGCTGGGGATTTAAATGCAATGATGCAGCCATACTTAGATAGATTTCGTTTTAAGGGTAATAGACAACATCTGAGAGTGGCAAAAGTTTTAAGAGAATTTGCAAAAAAACTTAAATTAAAAGATATATGGCATCTACAACACCCAGGCGAACGCAGTTTCTCTTGCGAATCAAAAGGATATAAAAATTTTTTGCGTATAGACATGTTCCTGGTTGAGGAAAATATACTCTCTAGTGATCTAGAGTCACAAGTAGCAGAAATATTAATTTCTGACCATGCAATAATTACTTTAAAAGTATATGGAAGGATAAATAAGAACGCTAGCAATATGAACTCATTTTTTTTCCCTAAATATATGATATTTGACGAGAAATTCCATAAGTGGCTATCGGAGAGATGGAAAGATTACTATAAATTAAATAAGGCACATATATCAAAAGTAGAAATATTCTGGGAAGCAGGGAAGGCAGTCCTAAGAGGGGAGATTAAAACATATATGATAAAAAGAAAACGTAAGTGGAAGGCCAGAGATATACAATTAGCCAATCAGCTTAAAAACTGTTACGGCAAATACATTAGTAACCCTAAGGCAGACACATGGAAGAAGTATATGCAAGAGAAAAACGAGAGAGAGTTGTATATGGGAGAGTGTTGGGCACGGGAAGACATAAAGACGAGAGCGTACTGCCAGGGGTATCAGGGGGTCTCCGCTAAATACCTTGCAATAATTTTTAAATTTAGGAAAAGAAGGAATTTGATTCCCATAATCAAGGAAGGCACCAAAACACTCACACAATCTTCTGAAATAGGGAGGCTTTTTTTAGGTTCTATCAAAAATTATATTCTAGGGAGGAAATTAGCGAGAATGAGAAATCTAAATTTTGGTAAAAAATTAAAATCCCAAGAATATCTAGAGAAGCTCTTCAACTAATTAACCAAGAAATTACAGAAGAAGAAATTAAGTACATGATAGAAAAAACTAAAGCAAATAAGGCTCCAGGGCCAGATGGCCTCCCGGCGGAATTCTATAAAATGATAAGGGACGAAGTAACGGGAACATTGGCTAGATTATACAATAGTTATTATATGCAAGGCAAATTGAACTCACCATACTTTACAGACTCAATAATATCTCTAATCTATAAAAAAGGTAGAAGCCCAGAGGATATGGGGTCATATCGCCCCATCTCACTCCTGAACCAGGACTATAACATTTTTACATCAATTTTAGCTGACAGACTAAAAAGAGCAGTAGAGGACCTGATACACACGGATCAGACAGGTTTCATCCCTGGAAGAAACCCGGTCCGCAACATGCGAAGGGTCCTAGTTATGTTAGACTATTACTATAAAAGGAGTCAAGATTGTAACAAAGACAGTGTAAAGGACTTAGCCCTTTTAACAATTGATGCAGAAAAGGCATTCGACTCAATTGCATGGGACCATCTATTTACTGCTCTAAATAAATTTGGTATAGATGGGAATCTAGTAAATGTGATAAAAAAGATATATAGCAGTCCTAGGTCTCAACTCTTAGTAAATGAGGAACTATCAAATTATATCACACTTCAAAGGGGGACGAGACAAGGTTGCCCGTTATCACCATTATTATTTGACATTGCTCTTGAACCTTTGGCAGTACTGCTAAGACAGGAGATGCAAGGGATTCTGCTGGGAGGCCAGAGGGTAACCATTTCACTTTACGCAGACGACATTGTTTTGTTCCTACAAGATACTAATGTAAGCATTCCCAAATGTCTAGAAATTATTAAGAGCTTCAGCCAATTCTCAGGATATAAAATTAATTCCAAGAAATCGAGTTACTCTGGATTAATAAAACAAGGAGAAGCTGCACTCAGCATATATTTAGAGAAATGAGCTATATGAATTATTTAGGTATCAAATTAAGTAAAAACCCCCAAGGACTGGTACTATTTAAATTATAGTGAATTCTTTAATAATCTTCAGGAGAAACTTGAAAGATGGAATATACACTATCTATCCTTATCGGCAAAAATAATGCTGATAAAAACAATAGTATTTCCCCAATTATTGTTTTTGATGCAGAATTTACCATTACTCATTTCCAAACAGGATATGGGCAAGTATAAAAAGGCATGTACAAGTTTTATATGGGGAAGAGACCTAGAATAGCTTTGGAGAAACTTACACAAAGCAAAAAATACGGAGGCCTCGCGTTACCCAATATTAGCTATTATAATATTGTCACACTTATCAAATTCGGTATAGAGTGGATCTTAGAGGCAAATCATATTGCATATTATAGAATAGAGTCTGCTTTAACAGCGCCATTTGATCTGAAGGCAATTTTGCACCACCCATATTGCAGATTACCAAACAATATAAGTAATTTACTTACATTTGCTAATATTGTTCAGGCATGGCAAAAATACTGTGCCCTTAGAGGCCAAGACTTTCAATTATCAAAATATTTGCCTATTATAGGAACCCCAGATTTTACATCAGGGTTAAACAACGCGGTATTTAGAACCTGGAGACAAAAAGGATAACGTATTTTGCACAGATAATGCAATTGGATAGGGGGATAATACAAACATATGAGGAAGTAGCATGGAACTTCCATCTACCGGCAAATAACTTTTTTGCATATTTGCAAGCTAGAAGTTTTCTTTCAGAACTGTTACAGAAGCATAGAATGGTTTGGGACCCAGGAATTGAGTCAGGATTTAAACTATATAAGGCAGGGAAGCATGCATTTTATAATTGGTATCAGGCGATACAGGCTGTGTCTGGAGAAAACCATTTGAATAAGATGAAAGAGACATTATTAAGATATTTTGGGACAATACAAATGGAGGAAATTGCAGAGAGCTTCGAGCGGGCCAGGGAAGAAACACTATTGGTGAGCTGGAGAGAATCGCAGTTTAAACTGATGAATAACTATTATCTTACACCTTATAGAATAGGGAAATGGGGGCAGGGAGGGCAAAATGCAAATTGTTCAAAATGTAAGCAAGCGATGGCAGACTTGAAACATTGCCTTTGGGAGTGCCCGAAAATTAGACAATTCTAGGGCAAAGTACAATACTGGTTAAATAGATTTTTGCAGGAGATAGTTGAAATCTCCCCGTGTAATGTATTCTTTCTGGATTTTGACCCCAGACAAAGAGGTGATAGATTTCTTATAAATATGGCCATTTTGGCCTCACGTAACCTAGTATTTCAGAAGTGGAGATCCCCTGACCCCCCAGGCTAGCAGAATTTATAAGCAATATGAAATTACAAATGACAATAGAAAGACAAGGCTTAGCTCGAGCATCGGAAAAACAGTTTAGATCGTTTTTTGATAAGTGGAAGAATATAATCTTGTCAAGGCTTTCCGAAACTCAGACTCAGTTCATTGCCCCTTTGAGGAGCTCGCTTTTCCTAATCACGCTGATTGTGGAGGAGGTACTGCCCCAACAGTGGTTATAAATGTTCAATGGTGGGAGGTAACGGCTTGCCGCGGTTGGTATATTCCCCTTTGGTTGTTTTTTCTTTTTTCTCTCCGAATCAGCGGGGTTAGCACTCACTGGTAGATTTTAGTGCCCTCTTTGATGAGCACTGCGTAATTGATATGGAGACTTTTTTTTCTTGTTTAGGTTTGTTAAACAGGTGAATAGGTGGATAAATAGAATCCATTACTCATGACAATTTGAATTGGAAATGTTTTTCTTGTTTCTTTGTATATTTAAATCGGATATAAAGCAGGTGCAAAGGTATTTGAAATATTTATTTCTGAGAATGTATCTGGAAATTGTATATGATGTGGTATTTTTTTGCATTTCTTACTATTTCTGCTCGCAAAATGGTATAATTTCTGTTTGTTGGATTCTTAATAAAGTGATTATAAAAAAAAAAACAATACATATATAATATCAAACATAGAAGTCAAAGAACATTTGGGTAACAGTGATTATAACATGGTCACATTTGAAATCTCTTTTCATATGCAGTGTCTTAAAGGTTTAACTAACGCCTAGATTTAGAGTTCTGCGTTAGAGGTCAAAACCAGCGTTTGGGGGTCCTAACGCTGGTTTTGGCCGCCCGCTAGTATTTAGAGGCAGTCAGGAAAGGGTCTAACGCTCACTTTCCAGCCGCGCCTTTTCCATACCACAGATCCCCTTACGTCAATTGCGTATCCTATCTTTTCAATGGGATCTTTCTAACGCTGGTATTTAAAGTCTTGGCTGAAGGGAGCGTTAGAAATCTAACAACAAAACTCCAGCCGCAGCAAAAAGCCAGGAGTTAAGAGCTTTCTGGGCTAACGCCGGTTCATAAAGCTCTTAACTACTGTGCTCTAAAGTACACTAACGCCCATAAACTACCTATGTACCCCTAAACCGAGGCCCCCCCACATCGCCGCCACTCTATTAAATTTTTTTAACCCCTAATCTGCCGACCGCACACTGCCGCAACCTACATTATCCCTATGTACCCCTAATCTGCTGCCCTTAACATCGCCGACCCCTATATTATATTTATTAACCCCTAATCTGCCCCCCCAACGTCGCTGCTACCTACCTACAATTATTAACCCCTAATCTGCCGACCAGACCTATAATAAATGTATTAACCCCTAATCCGCCTCACTCCCGCCTCAAAAACCCTATAATAAATAGTATTAACCCCTAATCTGCCCTCCCTAACATCGCCGACACCTAACTTCAAGTATTAACCCCTAATCTGCCGACCGGACCTCGCCGCTACTCTAATAAATGTATTAACCCCTAAAGCTAAGTCTAACCCTAACACTAACACCCCCCTAAGTTAAATATAATTTAAATCTAACGAAATAAAATAAATCTTATTAAATACATTTTTCCTATTTAAATCTTAATACTTACCTGTAAAATAAACCCTAATATAGCTACAATATAAATAATAATTATATTGTAGCTATTTTAGGATTAATATTTATTTTACAGGCAACTTTGTATTTATTTTAACCAGGTACAATAGCTATTAAATAGTTAAGAACTATTTTATAGCTACCTAGTTAAAATAATTACAAAATTACCTGTAAAATAAATCCTAACCTAAGTTACAATTAAGTTAAATATAATTTAAATCTAACGAAATAAAATAAATCTTATTAAATACATTTTTCCTATTTAAATCTTAATACTTACCTGTAAAATAAACCCTAATATAGCTACAATATAAATAATAATTATATTGTAGCTATTTTAGGATTAATATTTATTTTACAGGCAACTTTGTATTTATTTTAACCAGGTACAATAGCTATTAAATAGTTAAGAACTATTTTATAGCTACCTAGTTAAAATAATTACAAAATTACCTGTAAAATAAATCCTAACCTAAGTTACAATTAAACCTAACACTACACTATCAATAAATTAATTAAATAAACTATCTACAATTATCTACAATTAAATCAACTAAACTAAATTACAAAAAAAACAAACACTAAATTACAACAAAAAAAAACACTAAATTACAAAAAATAAAAAAAGATTACAAGAATTTTAAACTAATTACACCTACTCTAAGCCCCCTAAAAAATAACAAAGCCCCCCAAAATAAAAAAATGCCCTACCCTATTCTAAAATAAAAATTTAACAGCTCTTTTACCTTACCAGCCCTTAAAAGGGCCTTTTGCGGGGCATGCCCCAAAGAAAACAGCTCTTTTGCATTTAAATAAACATACAATATCCCCCCCCAACATTACAACCCACCACCCACAAACCCCTAATCTAACCCAAACCCCCCTTAAAAAACCTAACACTAAGCCCCTGAAGATCTTCCTACCTTGTCTTCACCACGCCGGGTATCACCGATCCGTCCAGAAGAGGGTCCGAAGTCTTTCTCCTATCCGGCAAGAAGAGGTCCTTTTAAGGGCTGGTAAGGTAAAAGAGCTGTTAAATTTTTATTTTAGAAAAGGGAAGGGCATTTTTTTATTTTGGGGGGCTTTGTTATTTTTTTAGGGGGCTTAGAGTAGGTGTAATTAGTTTAAAATTTTTGTAATCTTTTTTTATTTTTTGTAATTTAGTGTTTGTTTGTTTTTTGTAATTTAGTTTAGTTGATTTAATTGTAGATAATTGTAGATAGTTTATTTAATTAATTTATTGATAGTGTAGTGTTAGGTTTAATTGTAACTTAGGTTAGGATTTATTTTACAGGTAATTTTGTAATTATTTTAACTAGGTAGCTATTAAATAGTTCTTAACTATTTAATAGCTATTGTACCTGGATAAAATAAATACAAAGTTGCCTGTAAAATAAATATTAATCCTAAAATAGCTACAATATAATTATTTTTTATATTGTAGCTATATTAGGGTTTATTTTACAGGCAAGTATTTAGATTTAAATAGGAATCATTTATTTAATAAGATTTATTTTATTTCGTTAGATTTAAATTATATTTAATTTAGGGGGGTATTAGTGTTAGGGTTAGACTTAGCTTTAGGGGTTAATACATTTATTAGAGTAGCGGCGAGGTTCAGTCGGCAGATTAGGGGTTAATACATGAAGTTAGGTGTCGGCGATGTTAGGGAGGGCAGATTAGGGGTTAAAACTATTTATTATAGGGTTTTTGAGGCGGGAGTGAGGCGGATTAGGGGTTAATACATTTATTATAGTAGCGGTGAGGTCCGGTCGACAGATTAGGGGTTAATAATTGTAGGTAGGTGGTGGCGACGTTGGGGGCGGCAGATTAGGGGTTAATAAATATAATATAGGGGTCAGCGGTGTTAGGGGCAGCAGATTAGGGGTACATAGGGATAACGAAGGTTGCGGCGGTGTACAGAGCGGCAGATTAGGGGTTAAAAATAATATGCAGGGGTCAGCGATAGCGGGGTCAGCAGATTAGGGATTAATAAGTGTAAGGCTAGGGGTGTTTAGACTCGGGGTACATGTTAGGGTGTTTGGTGCAGACTTAGGAAGTGTTTCCCCATAGGAAACAATGGGGCTGGGTCAGGAGCTGAACGCTGCTTTTTTGCAGGTGTTAGGGTTTTTTTCAGCTCAAACTGCCCCATTGTTTCCTATGGGGAATTGTGCACGAGCACTTTTTTTAAGCTGGCCCCGTCCGTAAGCAACGCTGGTATTTAGAGTTGTAGTGGCGGTAAATATGCCTCTACGCTCCTTTTTTGGAGCCTAACGCAGCCCTTCTGAGAACTCTAAATACCAGCATTGTTTAAAAGGTGCGGGGGGAAAAAAGCACGCGTAGCTAACGCACCCCTTTGGCCGCAGAACTCTAAATCTAGGCGTAAGACTTTTAACTTCAAAAAAGCAAATTTCAACAATTTAAGGAAATCATTAAATAATATAAGTTGGGACAATGTATTCTCTAATAAAAATACAGAGGATAAATGGATAATATTTAAAACTTTGTTAAATAAATATACATATCAACAAATACCATATGGTTATAAAAATAAAAATAAAAAATCAAAGCAGTAGTGGATAAATAAAAATGTGTTAAGAGAACTTAGGAAAAAACGTAGGGCATTTAAATTATTCAAAGAAAATAGTACAGACTCAACATACAATATTTATAAGGAATGTAACAATGCAAGCAAAAAAGCAATCAAATTAGCCAAATTGAAAATGTAAAATTAATTGAAAAGGATTCCAAGTCTAACCCTAAAAGGTTCTTTAAGTACATAAATAGCAAAAAATCTAAGAAGGATAATATAGGTACATTAAAATGCGTGGAGGGTAGCATGATAAATAATGTCAGGGAGAAGGCTGAGGTACTAAACCAGTTTTTTTCTATAGTATACACAAAAGAGGAACCATTGGATGATACTTTGGAACAAAATAGAACATGCCAGTCCATACCATTAACTGGGTTATGTAGAGGATATCAGGAAAAAACTGGATAATATTAAGGTAAATAAAACTCCAGGCCCAGATGGAATACACCAAAGGGTGTTAAGGGAACTGTTATAGACAAACCTCTACTCTTAATTTTTCAAGACACATTATCCTCAGGCATGATACCCCAGGATTGGCATGAAGCTGATGTGGTGCCACTCTTCAAAAAGGGAAGCAGGGATGATCCAGGAAGCTATAGACCAGTTAGTCTGACATCAATAGTGGGGAAGATATTTGAAGGGATTATAAAGGATTATATTGATGAGCATATTCATGTAAACAAGATTATGAGTTCTAATCAGCATGGTTTTAGGAGAAATAGATCATGTCAAACTAATCTAATTAGATTCTACAAGGAAGTAAGTAAAAATATAGATAAAGGGGAATCAGTTGATGTGATATATTTAGATTTTGCAAAGGCATTTGATACAGTGCCACATGAGAGGTTAATGCACAAAATTAAGGGACTGGGAATAGCTGAAAATGTTAGCTCATGGATAAATAACTGGATAAAAGATAGGGAGCAACGAGTAGTAGTAAATGGATCATACTCCGATTGGACAAAGGTAATCAGTGGAGTCCCCCAGGGATCAGTACTGGGTCCCGTTCTTTTTAATATTTTTATAAATGACTTGGAGCAAGGATTAAATAGCGACATCTCTATTTTTGCAGATGATACTAAGTTAAGTAAGGTCCTTAGGTCAGAGCAGAATGAACTTTCTATGTTTAAAGGATATCAGGAAACAACTGGATAATATTAAGGTAAATAAAACTCCATGATTGATCATGAACAGGGCCTAAGGGCCATCGAAAACACTCTGGGATTAGATAAAGATATGGATAATCATCTTAGAAAGTTCATTCTAAAAGGAATAAAATTTATATTAGAAAACAATTATTTCGAATTCAATGGTAGATACTATCTTCAATTAGAGGGTACCGCGATGGGCACGAGGTTCGCGCCAAGTTATGCTAACATATTCATGGGAGACTGGGAGAATCAATTCCTTATGTCACATGAATTTGGCGCGGACCTCGTGCTCTTCAAGAGGTATATAGATGATATACTAATAATATGGAAAGGCTCGGAAGAAAACTTGAAATTGTTCTTTCAAGCGATGAATACCAATGATAAGGGTCTTCATTTTACCTACCAATACAGTAAAACTTCCATTTCTTTTTTAGATTTAGAATTATTCGTTGACGATGGGAGTCTAGCTTCTAAAACATTCTTCAAACAAGTAGACTGTAATGGGTATGTACACAAGAAGAGTTGCCACCATGAAAGATGGAAAGGCAATATACCCATAGGTCAATACCTTAGAATTAAGAAAAATTGCTCTAGGTATACAGACTTTGAGACCCAGGTGAATGTCCTCCAACAGAGATTCTACGAAAGAGGGTACAGTGAGCAAGAACTAGAAGGAGCCTTGATTAGAGCTAAAACAACGGAGAGAAGTTCTCTCTTACAATATAAAGAGAAAAGCACATCAGCCATCAGGGATAAAAATGAGTATGATGTAGCACTAATAACTAATTATAATGACGATCATCAAACATTACGCAAAATAATTACAAAACACTGGCACATAGTTAAAAAAGATCCCTTGATAGGAGATCTTCTAGCATACAAACCTAAAATTATTTTTAGAAAAGCCAGAAACCTAAAGCAAATTCTAGCTCCTAGTGTCCTAAAGAAAGACATTGTCACTATGGTAGATCAAGATCTCAGAGGGAATAATCTAAAGGGTTTCTTTCCCTGCATTTCATGTAGGGCCTGCAGGTATAGTAGCAAAATTAGCTCCATTCAGATAACAGGGACAAATATAGATTTTAAAATCAAAGATACCATAAGATGTTCTCACAAAGGCATTATATACCTTTTAAAATGTTCGTGTGATTTATTTTATATTGGAGAGACCACCAGATTTTTACGTGACAGGATCAGGGAACATCTCTGTAATATTGAAAAAGGGAATCTAGACACCCACTTATATAAACATTTTAGAGAGATCCACAAAAATAATTTACAACATCTAAAATATTGGGGAATATGTAAGGTCAGAGGAGATTGGAGAGGAGGGGACTTCGAAAACAAATTACTTAAAAAAGAAGCTGAACTAATTTATAAATTTGATACCCTTTTCCCCTGAGGTCTCAATTCAGAGATAGACCTATCCCCTTTTTTAGGAATTAAGATATAATATATTTATAAAGAAAATATCCTAAATCCTATAAAGAACCGGCTCTATAATGAACCTTTTTTAAAAATGTATAAAAGATAAATAATTTTTTAGAATTTTAGTTTTTTAAAAAAGAATTTTACAATAGTTAGTAATTAATATAAGGTTTCATAGTTTGAAGAATTTATTACAAGACTGTATACAATAAAAATCATTCTTTATTCCCTAATACCATTTAATGCCCAACGATGATAAGCTGATGCCTAAAGAATTTTAATAGATAATTTCTATGACCATTTGTCTTCTTTATGTACTAGATGATTAAATTGTCCATTTCAATAAATATGAATCTCACTAATTTTTTACAAAATACCACCTTTGGATTTACCACCTTAATCGAATTCCACCACCTTAACTGAATATTCAAACATTTGTTATGACATTTCCAAGTTTGAGCGCGATAAATTTCTATAAACATTATGTGTATCAGCTTTTACGGATGACCTAATTTTAACGAAGATAATATACCACCTTAAGTATAAATAAGCTTGGTCATAATTCCACCTTTAATTGGAAAAACTCACAACCAATGAACACAATCCAATGATTATTTAAACCTTGCCCCGGGAACTAACCAGTATCTTGAAAAAGCCCTACCGGGTGAAACGCGTAGATTTACTTGTGTTGTTCCCAACAAAAGACTTTACTCTATTTTAAATCTAGGTACCTAGTTTTACTCTGGAGCCCGCGCGTGATTCACGCTAAGTGCGGGTCTGTGGACTGTCATTATCCTCCTGGAATCCTGAAATATTGGACACCTAGAGGCCTGAAAAAACAAGCTGAAAAAACAAGCTGTCTCCAATTACGCTGACCGGGTTCAGCCGATCCAAACATAGGAACTTTGGAGCAAAGAAAGCAGTTTCCAATCACGCTGACCTGGTTCAGCCGACTCAAGCAAGCAAGAAAAGTTACTAACACTTTGGAGATACTGTTCATTTTTGATAATCTCCTAAAGTGTAAACTATCAAGCCGTTATTAGAGTCATCTGGAAGAGTGTGAGTATAACCTTAAAATAATGAGGTGATCAACATGATCGCTTAACTCTGATGAAAAATCCTATTATACCAACTCCACGCTGACATTATTTGCTGAACTGTAACACCTTTTTCGATCAGTTAACACAAGAAACTATGTTACAAATACTGTGAAGATCTGACTCAACAACGATATTAACATTGTAACAATTCTGCTGCATCTTTTAAACGCTCAAGCATTTTAACGTTAAATATTCCTCTTTCCACATTTTTTACATATTTTAAGGTGGTAATCCAATTTTATAAGGGAGACGTCCCTTCTATCTTATTATTCAATTTTTATGTGTAATGTTGTAATTGTATTTACTGTGAGTAAAGGTAATTATTTTCAATTTTTATTTGCATTCCTTGTTATTTGACTAAGTGTGGTGAGAACTTAGCTTTTAGCGCCCTCTTTTTTCTCCTTAATTTTGTTTTATTCGTGACAGTCCTGGGGTGACTGTTTTAGAGTGGCCTTGTTCTCTTTTAGCTATTAGCGCTATACTCCTGTGTTCCTCCAAATAAAACTCCAGGCCCAGATGGAATACACTAAAGGGTGTTAAGGGAATTTAGCACTGTTATAGACAAACCTCTACTCTTAATTTTTCAAGAAACATTATCCTCAGGCATGATACCCCAGGATTGGCATGAAGCTGATGTGGTGCCACTCTTCAAAAAGGGAATCAGGGATGATCCAGGAAGCTACAGACCAGTTAGTCTGACATCAATAGTGGGGAAGATATTTGGAGGGATTATAAGGGATTATATTGATGAGCATATTCGTGTAAACAAGATTATGAGTTCTAATCAGCATGGTTTTAGGAGAAATAGATCATGTCAAACTAATCTAATTAGATTCTACGAGGAAGTAAGTAAAAATATAGATAAAGGGGAATAAGTTGATGTGATATATTTAGATTTTGCAAAGGCATTTGATACAGTGCCACATGAGAGGTTAATGCACAAAATGAAAGGACTGGGAATAGCTGAGAATGTTAGCTCATGGATAATTAACTGGATAAAAGATAGGGAGCAACGAGTAGTAGTAAATGGATCATACTCAGATTGGACAAAGGTAATCAGTGGAGTCCCCCAGGGATCAGTACTGGGCCCCGTTCTTTTTAATATTTTTATAAATTACTTGGAGCAAGGATTAAATAGCGACATCTCTATTTTTGCAGATGATACTAAGTTAAGTAAGGTCCTTAGGTCAGAGCAGAATGAACTTTCATTACAACGGGATCTGCAAAAATTAGAAGTATGGGCACGTAAATGGAAAATGAGATTTAATACGGAAAAATGCAAGGTTCTACATTTTGGAAGTAAAAATAAGCAGGCAACGTATTTTTTAAATGGGACAAGACTTAGCCAAACAGAGGATGAAAGGGATTTGGGAGTAGTAATAGATAACAAGCTAAAGATGGGTGCACAATGCAGGGCAGCGGCTTTAAAGGCTAATAAGATACTAGCATGTATTCAAAGAGGCATTGATTCAAGGGAGGAAAGCATAATTCTGCCACTATATAAAGCCCTGGTAAGACCTCACCTTGAGTATGGAGTGCATTTCTGGGAACCGATCGCAAAAAAAAGATATTGCAGAACTAGAAAAAGTTCAGAGAAGGGCCACAAAGCTAATAAGGGGATTGGAGAAATTAACCTATGAGGAGAGGCTAGCCAAACTGAGTCTGTTTTCTTTAGGCGCATGAGAGGTGACATGATTACTTTATATAAATATATTCAAGGCCCATATTCAGAGATGGCAGAAGCTCTGTTTATTCCTAGAAAATTGTCAATCTCCTGCAACGGAATTTTTTTTTCACTGTAAGAGCAATAAAATTGTGGAACTCATTACCAAAGGAGGTAGTGAATGCCAATACCCTAGATACATTTAAAAATAGTCTGGATACATTTCTGTATATAAACAAAATTCATGGCTATGATTGCTAGTATTAAATGAGTCACCTTTTAGTGGGGTTATTTAAGCTTAACTGGAGCTTTTTGTAAGTATTTTAGATTTGTATATGTTGAACTCGATGGAATTATATATATAAAATATGGAAGGGAACTGCACTCCAAGACCGGACCAGGTACACATCCTGTGACTCAGCAACATCCAGCCCTGGGTGCTAAATAGCACTCAAAAAAAGCTGTGATGTCACCAGAGCCACAGGCAGTTAACCCCAGTCCGGAATGGGTGCAAGAAACAAGGGGGATTACAAACAAAAAGTAATACAACACATAGAAACACCCAGCACTCACCAGCTAGCTCACAGCTAAGATAAAATCACAACTGGAAAGGTTAGTTACCGCATCTGGCCAAATGGGAAAGCTCAGGCACCACGTCAAAGTCCTTTCCATTGCCTGAGTCCCTAACACAGCCACACCATCATGCGAGCTCACAAAGCCAAACAGACTGAGAACAAAGAAGGGGTGCACAGGTGGATGTAATAACCCAGAGAAAATACAAAACATGGAAGGGAACTGCACTCCAAGACTGGACCAGGTACACATCCTGTGACTCAGCAACATCCAGCCCTGGGTGCTAAATAGCACTCCAAAAAAGCTGTGATGTCACCAGAGCCACAGGCCAGATGCGGTAACTAACCTTTCCAGTTGTGATTTTATCTTAGCTGTGAGCTAGCTGGTGAGTGCTGGGTGTTTCTATGTGTTGTATTACTTTTTGTTTGTAATCCCCCTTGTTTCTTGCACCCATTCCAGACTGGGGTTAACTGCCTGTGGCTCTGGTGACATCACAGCTTTTTTGGAGTGCTATTTAGCACCCAGGGCTGGATGTTGCTGAGTCACAGGATGTGTACCTGGTCCGGTTTTTGAGTGCAGTTCCCTTCCATGTTTTGTATTTTCTCTGGGTGATTACATCCACCTGTGCACCCCTTCTTTGTTCTCAGTCTGTTTGGCTTTGTGAGCTCGCATGATGGTGTGGCTGTGTTAGGGACTCAGGCAATGGAAAGGACCTTGACGTGGTGCCTGAGTTTTCCCATTTGGCCAGATGCGATAACTAACCTTTCCAGTTGTGATTTAATCTTAGCTGTGAGCTAGCTGGTGAGTGCTGGGTGTTTCTATGTGTTGTATTACTTTTTGTTTGTAATCCCCCTTGTTTCTTGCACCCATTCCGGACTGGGGTTAACTGCCTGTGGCTCTGGTGACATCACAGCTTTTTTGGAGTGCTATTTAGCACCCAGGGCTGGATGTTGCTGAGTCAGGATGTGTACTTGGTCCGGTCTTGGAGTGCAGTTCCCTTCCATGTTTTGTATTTTCCCTGGGTGATTACATCCACCTGTGCACCCCTTCTTTGTTCTCAGTCTGTTTGGCTTTGTGAGCTCGCATGATGGTGTGGCTGTGTTAGGGACTCAGACAATGGAAAGGACCTTGACGTGGTGCCGGAGCTTTCCCATTTGGCCAGATGCGGTAACTAACCTTTCCAGTTGTGATTTTATCTTAGCTGTGAGCTAGCTGGCGAGTGCTGAGTGTTTCTATGTGTTGTATTACTTTTTGTTTGTAATCCCCCTTGTTTCTTGCACCCATTCCGGACTGGGGTTAACTGCCTGTGGCTCTGGTGACATCATAGCTTTTTTGGAGTGCTATTTAGCACCCAGGGCTGGATGTTGCTGAGTCACAGGATGTGTAACTGGTCCGGTCTTGGAGTGCAGTTCCCTTCCATGTTTTGTATTTTCTCTGGGTGATTACATCCACCTGTGCACCCCTTCTTTGTTCTCAGTCTGTTTGGCTTTGTGAGCTTGCATGATGGTGTGGCTGTGTTAGGGACTCAGGCAATGGAAAGGACCTTGACGTGGTGCCTGAGCTTTCCCATTTGGCCAGATGCGGTAACTAACCTTTCCAGTTGTGATTTAATCTTAGCTGTGAGCTAGCTGGTGAGTGCTGGGTGTTTCTATGTGTTGTATTACTTTTTGTTTGTACACCCCCTTGTTTCTTGCACCCATTCTGGTCTGGGGTTAACTGCCTTTGGCTCTAGTGACATCACAGCTTTTTTGGAGTGCTATTTAGCACCCAGGGCTGGATGTTGCTGAGTCACAGGATGTGTACCTGGTCCGGTCTTGGGGTGCAGTTCCCTTCCATGTTTTGTATTTTCTCTGGGTGATTACATCCACCTGTGCACCCCTTCTTTGTTCTCAGTCTGTTTGGCTTTGTGATCTCGCATGATGGTGTGGCTGTGTTAGGGACTCAGGCAATGGAAAGGACCTTGACGTGGTGCCTGAGCTTTCCCATTTGGCCAGATGCAGTAACTAACCTTTCCAGTTGTGATTTTATCTTAGCTGTGAGCTAGCTGGTGAGTGCTGGGTGTTTCTATGTGTTTTTTATATATATATATATATATATATATATATATATATATATATATATATATATATATATATATATATATATATATATATATATATATATAAATGTACCTATATATATATATATATATATATATATATTTATCTAAAGGGATTATAGGCTACCACTGACACAATACACAATGTGATGATTTCCTGTTCCAGTGAACTTATATAGACACAGTGTAAATATACTTTTAGCATTGAGCCCATAATGCATCACTAGACTGAGAGCAGAGCAGTGAGCAGCAGATACAGGTAGTCAGGGAGAGAAATCCAAAAACTGGAGATACAGTTACTGTATAAAGGAAGAACACTGAGAGTTTGGGAAAGTCACAAATACACAGGGAGAGGCTGGAGAGCGATACAGGTAGGGGGGGTGCTGATAATGTGCTGGGGCAGATAACCAGATACCACAGACACAGTTTGCCAGGGAGCATGAGTAAAGACATACAGAGAGCCCAGGCTGACATTATACACACAGGGAGCCGAGCAGGGTGGTAAATACCTACACCTATAATAGGGCAACACATCTAGGCAAGGCAGGGTTCAATTAGGTGAAAATATACTTCTCAGTAGCTTTTCTTTTAAAGAAATTATGGGATGCTGATGAAAATGGGGTGCTGCTGATACGACGAGTGCTAGATGTATCAGAGATACATTACTGACTCAGCTCACCATTGTGCTGGCTTGCCTATTTAGTTCAGCTGCCACAAGCCACTCTCATTCAGCCCTCACTCATTCTCTCACTCTGCGATGCAGACTCACAGTCTCAATGTCACTGACTAGACATGCAGTCAGGTCAGGAGCCAGCAGAAAAAAATTATAATAATAAAAAATAAAAAAAGTTTGTGCTGAAGCTGGGTAGTTGCGGCCTCTGCATCCCTGGTAGTTCTGCCCCTGGAGTGGGGTCATGGGTATGTCTTGCTGTCAATGAGAAATACTGCAAATAAGGATGTATGTAGATGTGTCAACTTTCATTACACTGCATGCATTGCAGTAAACAAATATATAAATAATTTGTTACATTTTAAACTTTAGAGTATATGTTGTTAAATCTCTTGTTTATTGTACAATGCTGAAGTAGATTATATTGCAAAGCAACTAAAGCTCTCTAAGGCAATTAGATGGTTTAATTATTTAAATTATATTTTAAGGGCACACTAAATACTAAGGGCCAGATTACAAGTTGTGCAATAACAGTTACGCTCAGGCAAAAAAGGGTTTATCACGGGTGTTTGCAAGTGTCAGGATTACCGTTCTTATTACATGTGGAAAGTAAAAACGATCTCTTGAGCACAATCGCAATTTACACTAGACTGATTACCGCAACCTTATCAAAAATACAATATAACGTACAGTTACACTCATAATAACACTAACTAATAAAAATTATTTTTAAAAAAAAAAGCACAAAAAAGTTATAGGGGCTCAAAGATATAAGGTGTTAGACAGGCAAAGCGCTTTAACATAGAAACATACATATAAATGTCTAAATATAAATGTATGTGTGTGTCTGTAAATACATACAGGGAGTGCAGAATTATTAGGCAAATTAGTATTTTGACCACATCATCCTCTTTATGCATGTTGTCTTACTCCAAGCTGTATAGGCTCGAAAGCCTACTACCAATTAAGCATATTAGGTGATGTGCATCTCTGTAATGAGAAGGGGTGTGGTCTAATGACATCAACACCCTATATCAGGTGTGCATAATTATTAGGCAACTTCCTTTCCTTTGGCAAAATGGGTCAAAAGAAGGACTTGACAGGCTCAGAAAAGTCAAAAATAGTGAGATATCTTGCAGAGGGATGCAGCACTCTTAAAATTGCAAAGCTTCTGAAGCGTGATCATCGAACAATCAAGCGTTTCATTCAAAATAGTCAACAGGGTCGCAAGAAGCGTGTGGAAAAACCAAGAACTGCCCATGAACTGAGAAAAGTGAAGCGTGCAGCTGCCAAGATGCCACTTGCCACCAGTTTGGCCATATTTCAGAGCTGCAACATCACTGGAGTGGCCTAAAGCACAAGGCGTGCAATACTCAGAGACATGGCCAAGGTAAGAAAGGCTGAAAGACGACCACCACTGAACAAGACACACAAGCTGAAACGTCAAGACTGGGCCAAGAAATATCTCAAGACTGATTTTTCTAAGGTTTTATGGACTGATGAAATGAGAGTGAGTCTTGATGGGCCCGTGGCTGGATTGGTAAAGGGCAGAGAGCTCCAGTCCGACTCAGACGCCAGCAAGGTGGAGGTGGAGTACTGGTTTGGTCTGGTATCATCAAAGATGAGCTTGTGGGGCCTTTTCGGGTTGAGGATGGAGTCAAGCTCAACACCCAGTCCTACTGCCAGTTTCTGGAAGACACCTTCTTCAAGCAGTGGTACAGGAAGAAGTCTGCATCCTTCAAGAAAAACATGATTTTCATGCAGGACAATGCTCCATCACACGCGTCCAAGTACTCCACAGCGTGGCTGGCAAGAAAGGGTATAAAAGAAGAAAATCTAATGACATGGCCTCCTTGTTCACCTGATCTGAACCCCATTGAGAACCTGTGGTCCATCATCAAATGTGAGATTTACAAGGAGGGAAAACAGTACACCTCTCTGAACAGTGTCTGGGAGGCTGTGGTTGCTGCTGCACGCAATGTTGATGGTGAACAGATCAAAACACTGACAGAATCCATGGATGGCAGGCTTTTGAGTGTCCTTGCAAAGAAAGGTGGCTATATTGGTCACTGATTTGTTTTTGTTTTGTTTTTGAATGTCAGAAATGTATATTTGTGAATGTTGAGATGTTATATTGGTTTCAATGGTAAAAATAAATAATTGAAATGGGTATATATTTGTTTTTTGTTAAGTTGCCTAATAATTATGCACAGTAATAGTCACCTGCACACACAGATATCCCCCTAAAATAGCTATAACTAAAAACAAACTAAAAACTACTTCCAAAACTATTCAGCTTTGATATTAATGAGTTTTTTGGGTTCATTGAGAACATGGTTGTTGTTCAATAATAAAATTAATCCTCAAAAATACAACTTGCCTAATAATTCTGCACTCCCTGTATATACATATATAGAATGTGCCATCGGGTTTGCGCGCGAATGGTGTGTAGTAGAGTAGTGTGTTTTCTTTTCATTGACTTCTGTAGGGAAACCATTATTGTACGTGCAATATTCTAAATTTTGATTTTTAGGTGCATCGTGTTAGTGTGCGAGTGAAAACAGCTTTTTTTCATCTTGTAATGCAAGCACTACCCGACACACGCAAAAGCTTACTTCTAGTGGAGTTAGTTCTCGAGCGGAAGCGTTAAATACCACTCCCCTTGTAATCTGGCCCTAAATGTGAACTCTGAGCAAAGATATTGTAAATTGTATTTTGCAAGATATATGGATAGAATAGGGTCTGATTAGTTTAGAGCAAATTGCATGCACTCTAAGTGATATGACTGTAAATACAGTATGATGATAGAATATAAACATAAATATGTGTGCTTGAAAACACAATAACATTCAGGTAAATATTTTTCCAATGTGATTTATTTCTAACCATGATTTTTTAATTAAAAATTATTCTTTGATGTAACAACCATTTCTATACACAAGTAATGAAAAGATTAATGTGTGCATGGTTATGTCAGATATCCCAGAGTAGTGTTATAATGAACAAAGCAGTGGTTTGCATAGGGGGAGTATCTACATACATTGTAAGTGACAAAATGTAAGACAAATGATTAACAAACATGACACATAGCAGAATTGATTACCCAGTAACCATCCTTGAGTAAATTGGCCCACCTAGCAATTCAGAAAGAGTGCAGAGTAAAACAGGATATATGAGTCATGAGTACTTCCAGGGAATGATGCATAAGCCTTGAATATAGTCATGGATTGATTGCAAAGCATTTGCATATTGACAGCGTAAAACAATATACAGCTTCTGTAAAGTACTTCATTTTCATGAGATGCACTGAATGCCACGTGGGTACAATCTGTAGCTCACAGGACACAGACCATTCATCCCTGTGCATAAACATTTCTCAACACTGTGCCAACACTCAGGAAATGGTGAAAAGGATATAAATCTCTGTCAGTGTGCACAAAATGCCACCAGGAAATAGTCCAAAACCTTAGTAAAGGTAGACTGGGCTTTTCTACTGACAAGATATTTCTGAAAATGATTACAGGCCAACATTACTGTCAACCTAGGTACAGCCCTGTTAGTTATTGGGACTGGGACAGGTCAGCCTATATATTTCATACCCTGAAGGATAATGTTTTTATGAAGTATTCACAAGACTATGTGCTTATCATTTAGCTGTTATGGTCTTACCCCAGGATTAATAACGCTTTAATTTCCATTCATCTCTATCACACCAACAATCACAGGGTTTGTCCTACTCACACACCAGTCTCTCTCACATTCTCAGACTCTCCAGCTCATCTTCATCATCATGAAACCCATTTAATGCACTCCACACAAGAACCTGGTTTGGAATGAAGTCCACTTATTTGATTTTAAAATATAACAGAAACTGAATTTTCTTTCAGTTCATTTCTAAAGCTGAAATAAGTTCCATGTAGTAGTAGTTCGTGTAATGCAATTGCCCTAAGATGTTGGGGAGTGGAGTGGATTTAATTACACTAAAATGTTGTGTCATAGATATCATATGTCATTGATTTAATATATTTTCACTGGTTATATTATTACATTCTTCTGGATGATTCCAGTTCTGTTCAACTGAATTAATAGATTACAGGTTAATATGAATTTTATTACTGTTGCCATAACAACCAGATGATTAGTATTCAAGTAACCTTTATATGACTGTGGCCCTTTCCAATCCATTATAGAAAACAATGTCCTTGGTTCTCATAGGGTTTTTAAATATTAATATATTGAATCCATAAAAAAAACTGTTTGTCCATAATTAGCTTTAGTAATCTGTGCTCTTT
The DNA here is from genome assembly GCF_027579735.1 of Bombina bombina. Lineage (NCBI taxonomy): Eukaryota > Metazoa > Chordata > Amphibia > Anura > Bombinatoridae > Bombina > Bombina bombina. The sequence continues at coordinate 1,021,529,682 of NC_069503.1, forward strand.
ATGTTTTTTGGAGAGATTTTTCTTCTTGTTTCATATTCTCAGCAAATTTTTGAACATGCAGGTATTAAAATTTTTGCCACTCTGGCGAGATATTCTAAGAGATATTCTAAAAGGTCTCATTGTTATGTCGAGGCCTTAAAAAAAAGTGTAGAAAAACACATTTTAACTTAAATTGTGTTTATGTTTGTATAAAGTGTTCTTTATGTGAAGCAGGGACTTATAAATTACTATACGGTCTAAAAAAAATCCCAAAGTTTTTGCATGATTTCTCTCCATGCCAGCGAGGCCCGCAGTGTTAGACATTAGAAAAGCATAACCAAGAATTACCTCTTGCCACATGAGCACAAAAATATCAAAGATGTATGCAGGGGTGGTACAAGGTTACTTGCTACCTGGGTGCAAGAATATCTGCTGTTGCCCCTCAACAGAAAAAAAAACAGGAAAACCTTATTTATTGTAATCATATAATCTTTAATATATAATAGATATTGGTCCATGAATCCAGTAAAATATATATGTATTCTATTAAGCAATGAAATTAGAACAGTCCATACATACACACACTCACTTGTAAACAGACATACATACGCACACACGCACACCCATACTTACCCGCATAATCATACATACACACACTCATATATACATACATACACACATGCATGCACACGCTCAGACATTCACATATCCATACATACATACTTACATACAGACTCATAAATGCATACACACACTCCTACATGCACACACTCACACACACACCCACCCACAGACTAATGCATACACACACTCATGCACACACGCACATGCATACATACACACTCATACATTCATACACACACACGCACACAAATACATACATACACTCACATAAACACCCACGCTCATACATATACACGCTCAAACATTTACTCACACAAACACACATTCACTCCTACACGCACATGCTTATACATATACATACTCCTATATGCACACACACATGCTCATACATATATTCCTACATGCACACAACACACACACATATATGCTTATACATATGCACACTCCTACATACACACACTCCTACATGCACACACACAGGATCATACATACACACACTCCTACATGCACATACACACACACTCCTACACACACACATTATCATATACACACACACTCCTACATGCACACACACACAGGATCATACATACACACACTCCTACACAAACACACAGAGGATCATACATTCACACACTCCTACATGCACATACACACACACACTCCTACACACACAGTATCATACTTACACACAGACACACACACACACAGGATCATACATACACACACTCCTACATACACACACACACAGGATCATACATACATACACTCCTACATGCACACTCACACACACACACAGGATCATACATACACACACACCTACATGCACACACACACACACAGTATCATACATACACACACTCCTACATACACACACAGGATCATGCATACACACACTCCTACACATACACACACACACACACAGGATCATACATACACACACTCCTACACACACACAGACACACAGGATCATACATACACACACTCCTACATGCACATACACACACACACACTCCTACACACACACAGTATCATACACACACACACACACACAGTAGTATCATACATACACACACTCCTACATACACACACAGGATCATGCATACACACACTCCTACACACACAGGATCATACATACACACACTCCTACACACACACAGACACACACACAGGATCATACATACACACACTCCTACATGCACATACACACACACACACACTCCTACACACATACAGTATCATACACACACACACACACACACAGTAGTATCATACATACACACACTCCTACATACACACACAGGATCATGCATACACACACTCCTACACACACACACACACACACACAGGATCATACATACACACACTCCTACACACACACAGACACACACACACACAGGATCATACATACACACACTCCTACACACACAGGATCATACATACACACACTCCTACACACACACAGACACACACACAGGATCATACATACACACACTCCTACATGCACATACACACACACAAACTCCTACACACATACAGTATCATACACACACACACACACACACAGTAGTATCATACATACACACACTCCTACATACACACACAGGATCATGCATACACACACTCCTACACACACACACACACACACACACACACACACATACACAGGATCATACATACACACACTCCTACACACACACAGACACAGACACACACACAGGATCATACATACACACACTCCTACACACACAGACACACACACAGGATCATACATGCACACACTACTACATGCACACACACACAGAATCATACATACACACACTCCTACATGCACACACACACAGGCCTCTAGTTATCAATGTCTGTCGGACCTGATCCGACAGTACGGATCAGGTCCGACAGACATAGCTGAATATGGCGAGCAATACGCTCACCATATTCAGCATTGCACCAGCAGCTCACAAGAGCTGCTAGTGCAACGCCGCCCCCTGCAGACTCGCGGCCAATGGGCCGCCAGCAGGGGGGTGTCAATCAACCCGATCGTACTCGACCTGAAGTCTGAAGACTCGCCAGAAACAGGGGCCATCAAGCTCCATACGGAGCATGTTAAATAGAGCCCACAGAATCATACATACACGCACATACGCACACACACACACATACTGATTTACTGACTGCACATAGAGCTGGTAAATGGTATGTGTTTTGTTTTTTTTAGACTGAAGGACATGTATTGTTTGTCCAAAGAGGGAGTACATGCACCAGATTACCATTATATCTGGTATGCCTCCAACTCTCCTGTCTCTCCTTAGCACAGCTTTATAATCCGTCACACATCCACCCTATCCTCTCTCTAAAAGTCTGAGCATTGGAGCGCTCACTGTACTGCATGCAAGCTTTTAAAGAGAGGATAGGGTAATAGACAGCATTGAAAATTTAAAAGGACCGTGTATGATAAAAATGTCTCCCCTTGAATGTGAATTATCTATTTTACCTGCTGGAGTGTATTAAATTGATTACGAATAACTGCTCCAGCTTTATTTTGTCATTTGAAATAGCCGCTTTTGTCTTTTGTTTCCACCTATACTGAAAATATCAATACTTAAAGGGACAGTCTAGTCAACAATAAACTTTCATGATTCAGATAGAGCATGCAATTTTAAGCAACTTTCTAATTTACTCCTATTATCAATTTTTCTTCATTCTCTTTGTATTTTTGTTTTAAAAAGCAAGAATGTAAGTTTAGAAGCCGGCCCATTTTGGTTCAGCACCTGGGTAGCGCTTGCTGGTTGGATGGCTACATTTAGGCACCAATCAGCAAGCACTACCTAGGTTCTGAACCAAAAATTGGCCAGCTTCTAAGCTAACATTCCTACTTTTTAAAATAAAGATACCAAGAGAATGAAGAAAAATTGATAAAAGGAGTAAATTAGAAAGTTGCCTAAAAAAGCATGCGCTATCTGAATCGTGAAAGTTTAATTTTGACTATACTATCCCTTTAAACAATGGCTATAGAAAAGCTATGCAAACATAAACAGGAGAAGAAATTAATCTTCCAGTGGTGGTAAGAGAGATAAGTACTAAACAATTGTTCTCTTTAAGTATACAGATAGAGATAAGATGTAGAGGCTTGGGGGCCGAATTATCAAGCTCCGAATGGAGCTTGATGCCCCTGTTTCCGCACGAGCCTTCAGGTTTGCCAGAAACAGCAGTTATGAAGCAGCGGTCTAAAGTCTGCTGCTCCATAACTTGTCCGCCTGCTCTGAGGCTGCGGACATCAATCTGCCCAATCCTATACGATCGGGCTGATTGACACCCCCTGCTAGCAGTCAATTGGCCGTGAATCTGCCGGGTGGCGGCATTGCTCAAGCAGTTCACAAGAAGTGCGTGTGCAATGATAAATGCCGACAGCATATGCTGTTGGCATTTAACAATGTGCTGCGGACATGATACACTACATAGTATCATGTCCGTCACTACTTTAATAATCGGCCCCTTTGTGTGGTGTGTGTATAATGAAAACATAAGGAAAATTAATCTCCCTCCAAGCTCAGTTAATTTTAATGGGTTGTGATTTCAAAGAGTAAAAGCAGCTAGTTCACATACAAAAATAAACCTAAAGGAACAATTTGCCATATACATTTTATACTCTTTAGCTGGTATAACAATTCCTTGGAAACACATAAAGGGGAACCCAGTTTTACAGCACACCGCCCCTTTAAAATAAATATTGTAAGCCAGAGCCTGGGTATAGTGAATCCCCTAAGCAACTGTGTAAGCAATGCCCTGAATGTACATGTTTTTTTAAACCACTGTTCAGCATAATTCTCACATTTGCAATATGTTATAGTCATGTGCTTTCATGGTACATTCACTACAAAAACAAACAAATGCTTTTAGTTATCAGAGACAAATAATTGTAGAGGCCCAATGTCACACCATAAAAGCAGATACATTTACATAAAAGTGCAATATGTAAATGATAAATAAAATCCCCCAAAAGATTGTGCCAGGATACAAGTGCCTAGGGGCTGTTATGATGGGAGATGGCATACAAGGCTTACAAAGTAAGTGTGTGCATGTGTGTGTGTTTGTGTATATGTGTGTTTGTGTATGTGTAGTTGTGTATGCATGTATATGTGTGTGTGTTTGTGTATGCATGTGTGTGTGTGTGTGTGTGTGTTTGTGTATGCATGTGTGTGTGTGTTTGTGTATTTGTGTGTGTGCTATATGTGTGTGTGTATATGTATGCATGTGTGTTTGTGTATAGATGTGCGTGTATGTGTATGCGTTTGTGTATGTGTGTGAATTTGTGTATGCGTGTGTGTTTGTGTGTGGGTATATGTCTGTGTGTATGTTTGTCTATGCGTGTGTGTGTGTGTGTATGCGTTTGTGTATTTGTGTATCCATGTGTGTTTGTGTGTGTGTTTCTAAATGCGTGTGTGTTTGTGTATATTTGCGTGTATGTGTGTGTTTGTGTATGCGTGTGTGTATGTATATGTGTCTGTAGTTGTGTATGCGTATGCATGTGTTTGTGTATGCATGTGTGTGTGTGTCAGGCAATTTAGGACTAATAGTAATGTGACAAGTTGAAATAAGAAACGGATGTGAAATAGATGAGGCAATCGTGTAATCATAGTATATAAGGTGTCTCCAAAAAAGGCCTAATCATTCAAGAGCAAGGATGGGTCAAGGCTTGCCAATCTGCCAACAGACGCATCAGCGAATAATCCAACACTTTGAGAACAACATTTCCCAAAGACCGGTAGATTTTGGGCATTTCACCTTCTACAGTGCACAATATAATTAAAAGATTCAAGGAATCCGGTCAAATCTCGGTGTGTGAAGGCCAAAACCACTTCTGAGTGCGCGTGATCTCCGATACCTCAGACGTCACTATCTCAAAAAATAAACAAGCCATTTCAAGTGGCTGGTTATTGCTACCGTAAGCTTGCGGTAGCCATTAGTGCTTTTAAAATTAACCAGAGTTCAGATCTCTGGTTAATTTTATAAAGATGCCCCAAATGCCCCCAAAATGCAGTGTACATTAGCGGGCGCTGGTATAACACAGTGCTTGCAATAAATGTCCACAGCGCTTCTTTACATTAACCCTTTCGTCACATTCCTCGTCCGCCATGGGTTAATGTAAAGAAGCGCTGTGGACATTTATTGCAAGTTCTGTGGACATAGGGGATTTTGCAGAGTCCCTGTCTCAACGTGCGCTTATCTGAAAAGGTTGCTGTCTCATTACTAAGTATATTGCTGGTATTACACAGTGGAGTGAAAATAATGCTTTCACTAAAGCGATATTTAGCACTTCACTTGTAATCTGGCCCTTCATTTTTAAAATGCACTCCTGCTCCCTGCTAATTTCTCTCTCCTCAACAAAGGTTTTTATCTAGCAAGCTTCTTTACTTTCTTTTATAGAATTCCCAGAGGGCAGCTCCTGCGAGTGTCAGTATTGATTATAACGTCTGACCCAAGATTTGAGAATTGGACCCTGAAATGTGTGACCCATAAAAGCTGCTGTTTTCAGTTGGGGGCCATTATAAGTACCTTATTTTACAAGAATCAGTCTCAACTATTTATTAATTGTCTAGTCTTGAAGCTCACCCAGGCAAATTGTATGGCCTGATAATGGATAATGTGGATTTGAAGCAAATTATAAAATGAGCTGTTTGCTCTCTACTTAGAAATAGCAAATGAGACTTCAATGCTGTTATCTTCCAGAGGTCACAATCAATAAATACATGCTTCTCCTTTTCCCTTTTCTTTCCATTCAGTTTTACTTTTACTATTTATTTCTATGGTATTTTAATTTATCTTCACATTGTTTTTTTTTTACTAGGATCTGTAACCCCCATTATCATATTAATTGGACAACCTTGAGAAAAGCTGGTATGCATAAATGTCAAATGCTTTGCTCTGTATCTGAAAATTAGCATACATCACAATAATCCGGCCATATTAAGCACTTATCTGTAAAGGTTACTAACTTACATATTATAATGACAAATGACTGAAGGACATTTATTTTCAAAAATTCCTGTAACAGATGCGTTTTTACTGCTAAAGAGATAGAACATTGAAAGAAGGATTGAAAAAGAGGCTACCTAGTCTTTATATATCATCATTCTTTTCTATAGCATTTGAACCTATTAAAAGTGTGTCTGAATTAGATAAAATGCCCAAATTCTGTTTGTGATGTATTTTTACTCTTTCATTGGGTAAACATTTAAAAAAAAAAAAAAAACTAAAAGAAACTGAGGTTCCATGTACTATATCATTAAACAGAGGCAGTAAAACATGGAAACTATTTGACTCAAGGCTGATTGCGTATGACTAAAGCGTTTGGCCTCAGATTGAAAATCTTGCACATTCCTATACAATCCACTTTACATGGCTCTTCAGATTAGACCTTAATGATTGACTTTAGCTTTACACACGTAGGGCTAAATTACAGGTGTTTTGCTTATGAGCGATGGCAATAGTATTACAAGTTTAAAATAAACACGATCGCGACACCTCATTGGCAATTTATGCTTATCAGGTTAGCACAACTGAAAACCTTGTGTAAAGGGTAGTTTGTTAAAAAAAGTTGCACCAAACACAACACAAAAACACTAAAATAAACAGTTACTCTCATATAAACACTATCTGATAAAAATGAGCCTTTAAATTATCATAATTAAAATGGTTAAATGGTATATGTTACAGTAAATGGCAATGTATTTAAATGCAAATGGATATAAAATACATATTTTATGTGTCTAAATAATAATTCTATTATAATATTTAGGGATAGATTATGAGTGGCATACTAACTAATGAGCGTGAGCAATATCGTTTTTTTGGCTTTTTGCACACAACGGAAACAGTGCACATATAAATAGTTGAACGTAAACCACTTTATAGCTTGCGTAAATCGTAGGAGAAGAAAAAAGTTACATTAAACACAACATAAATATATGTAAAAGTACAGTTACACTCATATAAACACTGTCTGATAAAAATTAGTTTAAAAAAATGTTAAAAACGTTATAAGGGCTCAAAGATATATGGTATAGGGTGTTTGGAAAAAAAAGCGTTGCAAAGAATTTTAACACACACACACACACACACACATATATATATATAAAATTCATTAAAATTATGGGGGGAGATAAAAAACTGAAATTATAATCCTCCATGTCTCAAAATTAAATCAATGTAAATATTTGCATAGGAAATTAGTACATCTAGGCAAGTATCCCCGCTTGCTTTCCCCAGAAATTCTTAATATACAATGTTTCCAATGCACAAGAGAATTGTGGGTAAGATATGCAAATTAGATATGCAAATTCTCAGTTTTTTTGCTTCAAAAATACTGTTTTGACACAGCGATCCTTTTAAACAGGATTATGACAGCAAACCAGAAATCACTCACTTTTTTTTTTAAAGTAAATTTTTATTGAGGTTATAAATTGTAAACAATATATATAAAGAATCATACACAAAGTTGACAAGAAACAAAGTCAGACACTAACCCATAGCGTAATGTAATCCTCCACACAATGTTATAGATATTGGGTATTAAAGAAAAACCTCCATTTTATATATTTCTACAGTAAGTTCCTCTCTTAGTACAATAAGCCTCTTTTGGGCCTAAGAAGATTCACATAAATTAGAATTAACTCTAAGGGGTTCAGTATCTAGTAGATAATGGCTTGGAAAGGCATAAGCAGCATGCTATATTGTAATATAATTATAACAGTGAAACCTCATTTTTTTTAGTTGTACCTTATGTGTGGCTCTGTGTGCACAATTATGTTATATTTACCAACCCTATCAACTATATATCAAACCAAGGGAACAATACAGTATAGACCAACATTAGATTATCATACTATAGTACAAACATACTAGAGTGCAAGAGGACATGGAACTTATTAGTGAGAATAATACGATGATAAACTTAATGTCCAAAAATGAATATTTAGAATGTCAGGGAAGGGCAAATCTAAAGTTATAACTCAAAACACCCACAATTAGACAGCTTTAACATACTGAATTATCTGTATATGGGATCCTAATGTGACCATTTCATGTCCAAAGAGTGTATGCTTCTAGCTATAGTCTGGTTTAATGGCGGGCAAAATCAGTATCCTAGAAACCCATAATATTAGGAGCAGCATACAGTTAGGCAGAACATTAGTTAAGTGCTACCATACATATCATAACGATGGCTGTCATATAATCAGGTACTAACTATATTACAATTAAAGTTCAGCCGGAGCTGTCCATTGCATAGTATAAACTGCTGCGTATTATAGCACTAGGAGAGTCATGCAGAAATGGTTGGCCTTGTATCAGTCCGGTATTGCCAAGAATGTACATCACCCTACTCCGGATCTCCAGGATCGCATCGGATAGCTAACTTTCACTCCGCATCCCATTGCCACTCTCAGAATGTCTCTAGGGGAGGCTGCTTCACGAAGCATAATGTAATCATGAACAACAAGGCCACGCTTCAGCGAAATGAATATAGGGGCGGTAGGTAGGAGCTCCGTGCCTGTCAGGAGTGCGCTTAGCCCGGTTCCTACTCTCTCTTGCTGTGTAAGTTCCGATTGCTCTCGATTATCGATCACATTGTGTGTGACACATATACCTCGGTCTGGGAATGACATCCTCCCCTCGCTTTGTAGTGACATAGCCGGACTTTGCTGGAGGCCCGCATCGGGAGCGTGAGTTTCCAATCCAAGTTCGGCAGTACAATTGCTAGAAAGCTGCGATACAGCTGTCTCTCGCAACATGGCGCAAAAGCTAATTTCGAAGTTCGTCAGGATTTGCTCCAAAACACTAAGTATGCCTTCCATTGTCATGATGTAATCTCATAGGAGATGTTATCCCCCCTCAAATGTAGTTTGCAGCAGAGAGAGGAATTTCTTCAGCGCAAAAGGCTGACTGGTTCGATACGTTAGATCGATGAAAAGGGGGGGTTAGGAAAGGTATAGGCTGCTCCAAGGCCTCTGTAACGCACCTTCCCTTATCAGGTCTGCATGTTCTTGTTGGGCAGAGAGAGTTAGATTGATCTGATCCCTGAGTTGTAATGATCACAGATCCCTTAGGAAAAGTCAGATCGGCAGGTCTCAGAGAGAATAATCAGCCGTTTATAACCACAACAAGGTGGAGCACTACTTAACAGCAGCCATCTTATTCGGTGGTCGGACACACCCCCAGAAATCACTCACTTTTGCTGTCATAATCCTGTTTAAAAGGATCGCTGTGTCAAAAAAACTGAGAATTTGCATATCTAATTTGCATATCTTACCCACAATTCTCTTGTGCATTGGAAACATTGTATATTAAGAATTTCTGGGGAAAAGCAAGCGGGGATGCTTGCCTAGATGTACTAATTTCCTATGCAAATATTTACATTGATTTTTTATTTATATATATATATATATATATATATATATATATATATATATATATATATATATATATTATCTCACAAAAGTGATTCCCCCCCTTAATATTTTTGTAAATATGTTACAATATCTTTTCATGTGACAACACTGAAGAAATGACACTTTGCTACAATGTAAAGTAGTTAATGTACAGCCTGTACAACAGTGTAAATTTGCTGTCCCCTCAAAATAACTCAACACACAGCCATTAATGTCTAAACCGTTGGCAACAAAAGTGAGTACACTTGTAAGTGTAAAAAATGTCCAAATTGGGCCCAAAATGTCAATATTGTGTGATGCACCATTATTTTCCAGCATTGCCTTAACCATCTTGGGCATGGAGTTCACCAGAGCTTCACAAGTTGTCACTGGAGTCCTCTTCCACTCCTCCATGACGACATCACAGAGCTTCTGTTTGAGGATTCCCCACAGATGCTCAATAGGGTTTAGGTCTGGAGACATGCTTGGCCAGTCCATCACCTTTACCCTCAGCTTCTTTAGCAAGGTAGAGGTCATCTTGGAGGTGTGTTTGGGGTCGTTATCATGTTGGAATACTGCCCTGCAGCCCAGTTTCTGAAGGGAGGGGATAATGCTTTTCTTCAATATGTCACAGTACATGTTGGCATTCATGGTTCCCTCAATGAACTGTAGCTTCTCAGTGCCCGCAACACTTATGCAGGCCCAGACCATGACACTCCCACCACCATGCTTGACTGTAGGCAAGGCACACTTGTCTTTGTACTCCTCACCTGGTTGCTGCCCCACACACTTTACACCTTCTGAACCAAATAAGTTTAACTTGGGCTCATTGGACCACATGACATGGTTCCAGTAATCCATGTCCTTAGTCTGCTTGTCTTCAGCAAACAGTTTGTAGACTTTCTTGTGCATTATCTTTAGAAGAGGCTTCCTACTGAAGTGAAAGTCATGCAGACCAATTTGATGCAGTGTGTGGTGTATGCTCTGAACACTGACAGGCTGACCCCCACCCCTTCAACCTCTGCAGCAATGTTGGCAGCACTCATATGTCTATTCCCCGAAGACAACCTCTGGATATGACGCTGAGCATGTACACTTAACTTCTTTGGTCGACAATGGCAAAGCCTGTTCTGAGTAGAACCTGTCCTGTTAAACAGCTGTATAGTCTTGCCCACCATGCTGCAGCTCAGTTTCAGGGTCTTGGCAATCTTCTTATAGCCTAGGCCATCTTTATGTAGAGCAACAATTCTTTTTTTCAGATCCTCAGAGTTCTTTGCCATGAGGTGCCATGTGGAACTTCCAGTGTCCAGTATTAGAGAGTGTGAGAGCAATAACACAAAATATAACACACCTGTACCCATTCACACCCGAGACCTTGTAACAATAATGAGTCACATTACACCATGGACGGAAAATGGCTAATTGGGTCAAATTTGAACATTTCCACTTAGGAGTATACTCACTTTTGTTGCCAACGGTTTAGACATTAATGGCTGTCTGTTGATTTATTTTGAGGGGACCATTAAAGCCAACATGTACTGTTACATACTGAAGCAGAGCATGAACCCCTCCCTTCAGAGACTGGGCCACAGGGCAGTATTCCAACATGATAACAACCCCAAACACACCTCCAAGACAACCACTGCCATGCTAAAGAAGCTGAGGGTAAAGGTGATGGACTGGCCAAGCATGTCTCCAGACCTAAATCTTATTGAGAATTTGTGGGGCATCCTCAAATGGAAGGTGGGGGAGCGCAAGTGCTGGAAAATAATGGTGGCCACACAAAATATTGACACTTTGGGCCCAATTTGGACATTTCCACTTAGGGGTGTACTCACTTTTGTTGCCAATGGTTTAGACATCAATGGCTATGTGTTGAGTTATTATGAGGGGACAGGAAATTTACACTGTTATACAGACTGTACACTCACTACTTTACATTGTAGCAACGTGTCATTTCTTCAGTGTTGTCACATGAAAAGATATAATAAAATATTTACAAAAATGTGAGGGGTGTACTCACTTTTGTGGGATACTGTATATCTATATATACCTATATATCTATTTCTATAAATATATAGGTATTGATATCTATTTTACATTAACAGTATCATATATATATATATATATATATATATATATATATATATATATATATATATATATAATAAAAAATACATTATTTTTATATAACATAGGAATGTAAAATATGTGCAACCCACATTGGCGTTCACAATTTAGGACTAACACGGTCGAGTTAGAGAACATGAAGAATTGTTATTGTAATGCTCATGGGATATTCCTCTATTAGACCAAACTTGGCCAGTAGTCTTCTTATCCTGGCGTCAAGTGGAATGATAGGAAATATCCCAGAGCAGAGAGAGTTAGTAAAATGAGGTAAGCAGTACTCACAATAGGCAGGGTAATCCTTAGTGGTAATAGGAAGACAATCCAGCAGTATAGAAGTTCATGGGTAAACCAATAGAAGGACCAGGAACAGGCAGGAGTCGGCAACAAAAGGAAATCCAGCAGTATAACAGTTCAGGGGTAAACCAAGAGAAGGACCAGACAGGCAGAGTTCAGTAATAGAATAGCAATCCAACAGTTCAGGTGTTAAGCAGGCAGAGTGGTTAGACAAGCAGAGTTCAGCAACAGTATAACAATCCAGCAGTTCAGGGGTTAAACAGGCAGAGTGATCGACAAGCAGAGTTCAGCAACAGAATAACAATCCAGCAGTTCAGGGGTTAAGCAGGCAGAGTGGTCAGACAAGCAGAGTTCAGCCACAGTATAACAATCCAGCAATAGTAAGCAACACAGCACCCAGGAGCACACACAGTAACACCTATACTGGGCATAGGTGAGAGAGACTGAGAAACTTACATAGGAAGTCTTTACACTACAGGAGGAATCCGGACCGCCACGTCCATGGCAAGGGTCATGGCAATGGACAGTGTGGCTGTAGGAAGGAGCAGCTTGACAGTTATCATCAATTTGACAGGAAAATCACCAAGCGCCTGTTGGTATTGACCCTTGGCTAAGATAAATTGACCCCTAGTGGTCAATGAACAAACAATCAGAATTAAAATTATATATCTAAGCGCCAACAATAGAGGCAGGGTCTTATCTAAAATAAATTACTTTGACAATATTTATTATAATATTCATTCCATTTCTGGAAAATAATACATAAATTACAATGTGAATAAGTAGTCTTTTTGTCTTGGCCTTTTCGAACTTTATAATTTGTCAATTTTTGGGCGTGTGTGATTTTTAATGATCCCTATTAGTTGTAATATCTCACTTTTGTTGGGGGTGTGCATTATATCTCTTTTCTTATTGGTTCTAGATAGGGTGACTGGCTTAAGGATCTAATACGGGTTTTCAAAACCCTCTTATAATAGTGTCGTTGTTCTTCCACAACAGATTTATCATTACCCTAATACATACACTTTCATTAGGATTTTCGTCACGGCTTATTTAAGCCTAGATCAATTGCAAGGTTTCCTTTCTCAACCTCGCTGTAATTCTTATATTGTAATACTTCTCACTTTTTAAACAGTGAGTTTCCACTCTTATTTTTTATATCACAGTGAATCACCCTTTTCACAAGAAAATGTGCACAAGGTTTAAGTTGTTTGCACAGTGTATTTTGTTGAGTTTATTTTGCTGATTTTGTTGATTTTGTATTAGTTTGCACATGGTTATTTTGTATTAGTCACAAAGGAATCACCTTATATCACGGCGATTGGATTAACAGCCACTCGCTCAAAACAAAAGTGTTTTTGTCAATATCCAAGAAATTGTGCATAAGCTCTACCAATGAGCTCTGGTCAACTATACTTTTTAAATAGTAACTAGTTCATACAAATAGCGATATCCGCTGAGCCATAGCGGTAACCCGCTCAGACATTAGGAGTTTATGTAAACTATCATTGTGCAAAAACTATATCAGGTAAGCCGATATCCTAGTCAAAGGGGTAATAAGAATCCCTGCATACCTAACTAGCAGGTGAGCTTAAAATCCTATATATATTTTTTATTAAGAAATTAGGGGAAACCCCAATTTCTATTTTATAGTGACTGTTAACATTGTTTAATATCTATTTTATAGTGACTGTTAACATTGTTAAATTTTAGATTGTGAACATGGATCCATGAGGGAATATAAGGTTTTCATTGACTTTTATGTGATTTTTACTTCATTTTTTGACTACAATTGGAGAATCCAAATACAGGTGTTATATAATTTATTCATTGTATTCACCTGGAAACTCCATAGTGGAAAATAGTCAATTTTTACATGAGGAAACTGTAAACAGTTACTTATTCACATTGTAATTTATGTATTATTTTCCAGAAATGGAATGAATATTATAATAAATATTGTCAAAGTAATTTATTTTAGATAAGACCCTGCCTCTATTGTTGGCGCTTAGATATATAATTTTAGTTATCATCAATTTGCATTCTTGAAATATTAAATATAAACTATTCAAAATATTCAAAATAATCCATAGAAAATAAATATATTTTTACAGAATGTATAATAACTTTAAATCATTTTTGTTATAATGTTAATGTAAAATAGATATCTATACCTTTATATCTATATAATAGATATACAGGTATATACAAATATATATAGAAATATGTATTTACAATAAAAATAACATTGTTTTGTGTGTGAAGAACATTGGAATGTGAAATATTAATAACTCCTGTCGAGTTAGCGTGAGAGTGTTATAAGTGAAAAGTGTTAGATTTTTTTCTTCTACACTCTCCAATGAAGTCCAGGGGGCAAATTGCTTAGCATGGTCGAGATATCTGAAGACCAGAAGTTAGTGCCTGTCATGTTTCACTTGCACGCAAACATTTTACTTTCAGCTTGTAATATGGGTGCTACCTGATGCTCGCAAAAAACGTACTTCTAGCAAATACATTTCTCTAGCACATTATAGCATTATATTATTATTCTATTATATCCCTTTAAACACAAAATTTCACAACTGTGCAGCATAGGTTACTTTCATTCAAATTACTTCTTGTTGATCTGTGACTTATATGCACCTGCGGTGAATCTCATCTTATACACTGCATGACATAGGAACAAAAGTGCTACACTGTGAAATGAGCCCAGCCAGTGGGCCAAATCTCTAACCAGCCACCTGATTTTCACTTCAAAGCAGTATCCTATATCAATTCATAATCTTTGGAGTGATTAATATTAAAGCAATTGTTATCTGAAGATTATGCTATATCAAAAGAGATAAACTTCAAAGAAAATGCTTGAATGTATATAACTCTGCACTGGATATAAACTCTCAAAGCTCTGCATGTCATTTGGTAGTGAAACTCAAGATAATGAATAAAGCACAACAGTTTAGATCAAATGAATTAGAATTTATAAAAAGATTTTGCCGATCAGATAATAGTCTTATTTGATTGATACCTATGTATGTATAATAGTATTCTATCTAGTAACCTCAATCTGATATATCTTTCACCTTTTTACTAAAATATATAAAGCTCAAAACACTTGTTGTGTATTACAATAAACAATCCAAACAGATTGTGTGTCAAGTACCTTTTTATTGAGCGGACTTTGATGAATAAAAAGACAAAAAACAATCCCCTGATAACATAGAACAGGTTTATTTGTTTACTTGCATAGAGTTTAGCTTATTTGGTGGTAACTTTATATATATAATCAAAAAAAGCCATGTGTTGCATCCCTACAAAAATAGCACATTTCCCTGCAACAAAAAAGGTTGGATTACCTGCTCCAAGATCCTAACAACAGAGACATTAACCAAGCGAACAGGAGTACAAAATCCATGGAGTGTTTCACCTGTTCTCATTAAGGGCTAGATCACAAAAGTGAGGCGCAAACGCTTTTGCGCTAGCGCAATCGTGTTTTTGCAAACCATTTTTATTTTGCTGATATTACAAGTGAAGCAAAATGGCAGTTGCACTAGCGCCATCTCCCTTTACGCTTTAATCCTTTCTGTGATCTCAGAGCTATGGGTAACTGTTTTCCGAAACTAAAAAGTGCCACAAAACACTTCAAAATACATTACAAAGTACAGTTACACTCATAATAACACTGTTTAATAAAAATTATTTAAAAAAAATATTGCACAAAAAAGTTATAAGACCTCAAATATTGATGACCTATTGAGTCGTCCATTACCGGCCCCCCAACCTATCCACATCATTATTAACTTATTACTTTAACAATAAAAGAGCCATACACGCATATCGTGGTATAAAATTCTGGCCACAGCCTGTTTATTAATTTAACATAACTTAAATATCAAAATAAATAACGAAGTGCAATAATAAAAATAATAAACAATAACCCAACTCCCAATGCGCTAGCAATACTGTACATCCATTTTATCTTAACCCGCCCCAAGGGGTTAAACCATCATCACCACTACCAGACCAGGCCGTCTTTTTCTCAGGACTTCGCAAGGCTCTAAGTCCGTTCCAAACCACCTAATACCAGCTCCAAGGGACCCCGTGCCCAAGGAGCCAATTACCTAGCTCTCCCCACCCATTGGGAGGCTAACCACCTGCCACTTCTTGCCTTGGTCTGACCATTAATGATGCTAGCACACCACCCAGCCCCTTGGCCATGACATTTTCACAATCCTACGAACTTAACATTACATTGGGGAGGGAGGGACAATCTTCGGGAGCTGCTTCCGCGACCAGGTAAGTTCAGGAACTGCCTAGCCTCGCCCTGGTCTCGCACGTCACTTCCTTTTCTGAGCTCCGCCCACCGACCGGGGCCTTCTCCTCCCATCCGGTCAACGGGCCCCTCCTCCTACGTCCCTTATGTTTCCGGGGCCCCACCATGACCTATTGAGTTGTCCATTACCGGCCCCCCAACCTATCCACATCATTATTAACTTATTACTTTAACAATAAAAGAGCCATACACGTATATCTTGGTATAAAATTCTGGCCACAGCCTGTTTATTAATTTAACATAACGTAAATATCAAAATAAATAATGAAGTGCAATAATAACAATAATAAACAATAACCCAACTCCCAATGAGCTAGCATCACTGTACATCCCTTTTATCTTAACCCGCCCCAAGGGGTTAAACCATCATCACCACTACCAGACCAGGCCGTCTTTTTCTCAGGACTTCGCAAGGCGCTAAGTCCGTTCCAAACCACCTAATACCAGCTCCAAGGAACCACGTGCCCAAGGAGCCAATTACCTAGCTCTCCCCACCCATTGGGAGGCTAACCACCAGCCACTTCTTGCCTTGGTCTGACAATTGATGATGCTAGCACACCGCCACAAACTGGGAAGTCACCTCTTCCCCAGTTCCGCCACCAATCACATCAGCAATTGGAGTCTTTCCCGAATGGCCAGAATGAAAAGCCGTACTCCGAATTCATTCAGGTTAACTCCGTCCTGCAGATAAAATTCCCCTTTTCCCACATCATCTAAGTCCTCATGATGGACCACTGCCCCACTAATCTTCTTCATAAAAGCTGCGATCAATTTGTTTACTTTTCGTCTACTGCTATCCAACCTCGTTTGATCCCATGCTGTTCTCCAATGTAAACGCGGGACCATTGTGGACCACACGATCACTAATCCGGGAAATAGTTCTCTCTTAATTCTCCTGACCAGTTCTTTTTGTGGCAGGGAACCCAGATCATTGCCACCGGCATGAATCACCAACACATCGGGACGGATAAATTGTTTGGCATAACCGACGACGGAAAACACGACTTGGTCCCATCGCAAGCCCCGAATCCCGAACCACTGGAGAACCACTTTTTCTTTTGGTAAACCTAGCTGCAGGCCGTCTTCCTTGGACCCTGCCGCCCTTCGAGCCCAATAGATGAAAGAATGGCCCACCAACCAGACCTGCAGCGGCGCTGAGCATATAGGGGGAGGGGGGAGAGAAAAACATATGATTAGAGCAACAGATGAGGACGGAAATAAGTCCGGTAACACTTGGATGACCATCTCCCCACCCCTTTTACCACCTCCTCCCCCAATCCCAGCGCGGCAGCCTCAGTTGCTGCGCCTATTCTAAAGGAATGTGAGCCAAATTCCCCCGGATTGAATCCCGCCATGTCTAACGCCCTAGCTAAAACCGCCCGATATTGATATTGCGATAAAGCCTCGTTGTTCTTATGCAACAGTAACGACCCTCCCACATTCGGTCTTATTGCCAAAAATTCTCGCAATGCCCTACACGGACACAACTCCACTCCCATGGGATACAACCTCACCGTTTTGCCTTTCCCTCCTTGATCGGTCTTTGACCGTCTTAAAAATATGGACACCTGAGAGTCCGTCACCATGACATCACTAATACCCACTCCACCTTGTGCGCTCCTCGAGCAACTTATCAGTTCTGAAATTCGGAATGCTCCAAAAAAGGCCAAAGCAAAGGCCGTTTGAAAAAGTCTTGTCTTATACTCAGATGCACACACCGCCTTCAGTACTCTCCAAAGTTGAGCCAACAGGGGAAAAGAAATCGGTCTTCTACTATCTGCCCCACTTCCCTTTTTTCTCAAACCCTTCAAAATCTGCCGGATACCAAACATTTTGGTGATATCAACCACCCCCATCAACTTAAATCGGAAGGCCAACGCCGTCAGCCGTTTTTCAATAGTGGAGGGAGATAAACCGCACCCCCTCCACTGCCATATACATCTCAACAAAAGGTCCTGACACCCTTGCTCACCCTTGGTGATTTCCTGCTGAACTAGCAGAGACTCCCAATCTCTCCAAATCTTTGCGTATGCTCTCCAAGAACTCTGGGCCAATGAGGATCTTACCATATCGGCCAATCCCCCGAGCCAAGGCTCCATATATGTTCTGGGACTTCCTTCCCCCATTTTTCTGCCAACGGAGACAGCTCCCGAAAACGCTGCCACTGAAAACGAGAGAGTGCGTCAGTGACTGAGTTCTGCGTCCCCGGTATGTGTTTTGCCCTGACCAAGATGTTCAACCTCATACACTGCAGCACAAACAACCTCAACAGCCAGATCACCGCCGGAGAAGATGATGACAAACCATTAATTGCCGCCACGACACCCATGTTGTCAGTGAACAATAGGAGCGATTTGTCCCGTAGTTCAACGCTCCAAACAAACAAGGCTACCAAAATCGGAAAGAATTCTAGAAAAAACAAGTTTGTTATCAACTCACTCTCAATCCATTCCGCTGGCCACGCTGCCGCACTCCATTCATTGCCAAACATTGCACCAAAGCCTTTACTCCCTGCGGCATCCGTCATTAGCCCAAGCTCTTCCCCCAATATTCTGGGTGGCTGAATCAAAGCAGCCCCATTGAAATTTTCCAGAAATACCTTCCATACCTTGAAATCTTTCTTAATGGTCGACGTCAGCCGTATGAAATGATGCGGTTGTTTAACGCCTGCTGTCGCCAATGATAACCTGCGACAGAACACCCTACCCACTGGGATGATAAGGCATGCGAAGTTTAATTTGCCAATCAAGGACTGCATCTCCACTAGATGCACTTTCAAAGCTGACAAGAAACGTAAAAAATAACTTCTACTAGATCTTGCACCTTATCCGTAGGAAGCCTACATTCCATCAACCTCGAGTCAATGGTGATGCCTAGAAAATTCAGCATTGTCACTGGTCCCTCGGATTTTTCCAACGCAATGGGTACCCCAAACTCTTCCGCTACTTGGTAAAAAACATCTCGCAATACTTCGCAAACTGTGGTCCCCTCGGGACCCACAAATAGAAAATCGTCCAGGTAATGTACCACTGACGAAAATCCAGCCCACACCTTGACCACCCACTCCACAAAGGTGCTAAAACTCTCAAATAATGCACAAGAGATGGAGCATGGGTAAACACAGGTCAACAAACACCTTCCCTTCAAAACAGCAACCAAGCAACTTGTGCGAAATCGGGTGCACTGGTAGTAATCGAAAAGCCGATTCAATGTCAACTTTTGCCAACTGCGCTCCATATCCTGCCGCCTTGACCATAGCAACCGCTGAGTCAAATGAGGCATATTTTACCGATGCCAGTTCAGGTGGGATTCCATCATTCACCGAATTACCCTTCGGGAAGGATAAGTGATGTATCAGCCTAAATTTTCCAGGGTCCTTCTTAGGGACCACTCCTAACGGAGATAACCGTAATCCTGGAAAAGGCAAGGAGTCAAAAGGCCCTGCCATCCTGCCCAGCTCCACTTCCTTACTCAATTTTTCTTTCACCACTTGCGGCCACTCCCTGGCCAATTTTAAATTCCCTGCAAAATGGTCAGAACCTCCAACCGATGGGATGATAAAGCCAAACCTAAATCTATGTAATAACCTTGCCGCTTTTTCCCTGTAGCCCCAGCTACTGGTGTAACGACCTAGCCAGGGCTCCATCTTTTCCACCCTGATTGGGGACACCCCCTTCCTTAGGTTGCTCGGCTCTCCCCCTAACTTTTCCCCTCCTGAAACACTTTGCAACGGCGTGGGCCCCACCACACCCCGAGCACTCATTTAGCACTTACAAGAAGTTCCCCATTTGCACTGCCCCTCATTGTATGCAAAGCAGAAACCTTTTCTGCCCGCAGACTGCGAGGTGGAAGTAGATGTGGCCGGACTTCCGGCCCCCGACCGAAAGGACTGCACCGATCTTAATGGTGTCATGATTTTTAACCAAAGCCCCATGTCCCGGTCATCACACCTCATAGTAGGCTTTACTGCCAGCCTCTGACGAAACTGCTCATCGTACGTCCACCACGCCATACCCCCGTATGTGCGCTGGGCTGCCGCGACCTCGTCTAGATAACAGAACATGGAAGCCCCCTGTTCCGGAAACCTCTCTGCCATAACACTAGCGTAAATTACGAAACATTGAAACCAGTTGGAAAAAGTTTTTGGTAGCTTCCTATATTGCTTCTTTCTCTCATCTTCCTCCTTTTTAATGCTGTCTTTTTTGGAATCATCCGCTACTTCAAAAGACTGCTCCAACGGGAGCAAAGAGAACAATTCTATATATTCCCTGGCCCATATCCTGCCCCTAGCCTCTTTTGTCAAGTGCAATCCTAACGGACCAATCGAGCATAGGCATGACCTAGCCATGGCTGTATCTGCCACTCGGAGCTCCGAGGGTTCAGCCCCTCCTAGCTGCGCTACCAAAGGTACATTCGTTAACATTGACACATTGCTGCCAACTGTGACAGTTGTTTGGGGCCCTACATTGGGCCTAGCCACGGCCGCCATATTCTCTTCTGCCCTAGTAGGGGCCCATGCCTTCTCAAGCGGCAGCTGTGGACTCGCGGGGACAGCTGAAGCCTCAACTGAACGCAAAAACGCCCTCAAACCTTCCACCAACTGTATGGACACTTTATCGCCATTGTCCCCCGCCCACCTCAGCTGTGACGAAGAAAATTTCTCACCTGCTAACGCCTTCACCACCGACGCCTCTGTCTGCGGTAATTCGCCACACTGTGATCGTCTTCCCACTGGGTCACGTTCTGCTGGAACTCCACTCTCTTGATGAACCTGCAATATATCAGATGCGTGATCCCTGGCCAATGATACCGTATTGCTTCTTGGTACTGCATCACTTAATCGTCTTACCGTGCTCAGTCCCCGTCCCCCACTCTCCCTCCCGACTTGTCCTTCCCCATTATTGTCCTCCCCCTCCCATTTGTCCTGAAATAATACTGGGCTTTTCCCCCTCCCTCTGCTTTCTGTAACACCATCTGCCTTTCTTGCGGCTCTGCATGCTGCGCCACCCCTTGCCTCATGAGGCTGCGCTACCTCTACCTCGTAAGAAGCCGTGTATGCCCTGGGCTGCCCCGCCCTATTCTCCCCCCGCTGGATAACTTCCCTGCTAGCCTCTGAGCGTTCCCGCAACGGAACTGCCCTTATGTCCTCCTCCCCCAAAGCCCCTTTTCTTATTTTTAAAGCTGGCCCCGTCGGGCCGTGATGGCTATTTTTAGTATTCTTTTCCCGCCTGTGGCCTTGTGTGCCCGCTATGTCCCCCCCATCCTGGCGATCCTCCTCATTACCCCCATTCTCGATCCTATTGTGCTCCCTCCTTAACCCTATTCCCGCCCAGTATTGTTTTCTCCTGGTAACGGAGGTCCCACTGGGCCGTTATCGTGCCCCTTTTCCGTACCTCTTGAGAGCCTGCGGCCTTGTACCTCCACCTCCGCCTCTATTACGAGCTGCTGGGCGTCCCCCACTGCCCTCACCTGCTGTGCTCCCGCCACACTCCCCGACTTCTTACCCGGTCTGGCCTCCCTGCTTGGACTCCGCCTGCGTCAAGTACCTTGAGGCCTCTGCTCCGGGCTGAGCCGATTGGGAGGCCATGTCCGTTGCACCGGTCTAGATCTTAGAGCCGCTGTGTCCTCCTCCATTCCGTCTTCTTCTTCACCCAGCATCCTGTCGATCCGATCCTGAATCCACAAAGAGCCTTTTCCCGCCGCTGCTGACCGGATCCTCGCCAACAAGTCTTCGATCTCCATCTTCGGTCACCGAGATTACTTCCGCTGGACAATCTTCGGGAGCTGCTTCCGCGACCAGGTAAGTTCAGGAACTGCCTAGCCTTGCCCTGGTCTCGCACGTCACTTCCTTTTCTGAGCTCCGCCCATCGACCGGGGCCTTCTCCTCCCATCCGGTCAACGGGCCCCTCCTCCTACGTCCCTTATGTTTCCGGGGCCCCACCAAGATCTTGGGTGTTAGAAAAAAAAAAAAAAGGCAGGCAAATGGCTTTAACATTTAGACACATACATATACATTGCTAAAGATGAAGTATGTTTATATATGTGTACATAAATTTTAATGTATTTATATGTGTATTTAGTAATACACATATAAAAACATTAATGTATATGGTTACCATTAAGCAGAATAAAAACATGATTAAACGTATTTAAGCATAATTCATATTTAATAAAGATTTTAATTATTTATATACTGTAAATAATTCACATTTACTAATGCGAATATGCTATGTTGTTTGTGCAATGTTTTTTCTCCCCTTTCACTTCTATGGGGAATGCGAAAAGGCTATGGAGTTTGCGCGATCTTGGGTGTTAGTTTTCCCCCCACTTTTTTTCCTTCATTGATCTCTATGGGTAAATACATGCATGCGCACACAGAAAATTGAGTTTGGTTTTCCACACTATTCGGGTTAATCCTAGCTCAAAATAATTTTGGGGGGAACAAGCAGAGTTTTCACTTAAAAAAATATATATATATACTGCGCCATACCTCATATAACAAATGCAAAAATAAGTGACACTGAATAAGGGTAGGAGGACATCAGCTAAGTAAAAGTAATGAATTTACACTTATTATAATTAATCACCAGCAAAATACTGAAATCCCTGTAGGTAAACATTTCAACAACCCAAATCACATCTCCCTGTAACCCCTGTAGAAATGGGTCACATTTCATTATATAAGAAAAAAGTGTTTAGTGTGTCAGTTGGGGAAGTACATAAAAGTTAATAAAACAGCAGACATATATACAGCGGATACAGCAGACATATATACAGCGGATACAGTTTCTTAAAGTCATCATGTTGTTTGGTGCCAAAACAATGCTGTCATATAACACATGACATTCACATTGCTTTTCAACCAAATTTATAACTTGATTGTCAGATGTCACCAGGGTGTATCTGTATATGTGCAAATTAGTGTCTCTACATATGCACATTTACTAAATATGGCATTCCATTTCAACTCAAGGTAAAGCTTAAATTACCATAACATATGGGTATAGTAATAGTTTTCACTGATTTACCCAACAAGGCACTTTCAAAATTAGAGCTATCTCAATTTCACAAATGAGCAACTTCTTTGATGACTTTACACCTTGTTAACTTGTTCGTCTCTTTGCATTCACTCCCCTAACAATATTCCAATTTATAAAAAAAAAAAACACTGTGTTTCCATTTTTGTACACATGATTGAAAACCTTTTATCTAGTTTGCACATCTTGTTTTTTCACTTTGATTTCTTTTTTCAGAAAGGATATGTTACTTCCATGCATGCCCAGTTCACTTTGGAACAAATTAACCTTTTTTTGTTGTAAAAAACCCCACTATCGAACAAGTCCACTTTTGAAACATAATAAATGAGGCCCCGGTCGATTGCCTATGAGAGGAGGGGCCAGTGACCTCACTCTAGGCGTAGGGCGTGGTTTCTGAGCTGTTGCTCACTTTCTCTTCAACGTCGGAAGAATCGGACCTGGAAAGAAGCGTTCCTGTTATTACCTGGAAAGAAGCGTTCCTGTTTTCACCATGGCGGATCTTCAGTCTATTCTCGGCACGGTCCAGGAGCTGGTGAGGACGAAGGGAGTCGACTGGTTGAAGAAGAGGCTGGTCCCAGAAGAGGTCGGCGGATCCGGAGGAGTGGAGACGGCGGGTGCAGGAGCATCTAGGCCTGTTCGGAGATCTCGTCCACCGGTGAGGCTAAGTCCATCGAGTGGCAAGAGGCGGGAGTCCAGTAGAAGAGGAAGAAGGTCAGTGAAGACGTCGTCAGCAGGAGGAGTTCCAGCGCAACGGGCGGTGCAGGCCTGCATCGTCGCATCCAAGGCTGGAGCAGGCAGCAAGAGTCGGAGCAGGAGCAGAATCGCCGGCGACCAGGAGGAGTTACGGATTCCGGTTTCGGAGCCTGGGACAGGTAATTTCTTCTCTCTTTCAGGTTGCGGTGAGGTGTCCGGTGGGGAGCATATGGCAGAGGAGGCCGCAATGGGGGCAATAGAGAGCAGTTCGGAAGAAGAGGCCCCTTCAGTTTTGGCGCCTTTTTCGGAACAGGTAACAGCCTTTTCAGGCCCAGCCGGCATATCTGACAGGACCAGTTTTACGGCCTCAGGGCCTGCGGGGAATAAAAACCAGGACATTACGGCTCTGATAAAAGATGCCAGGGGTAACGCAAATGTTAATTCTGTGAGAGGGAAATTAACGGGCACTAGGCCTGAGGCAAATGTGTCAGTAGGACCTACGTCAGAATCAGCTAGGAGAGCATTAAACTTTGACGACCCTGGAAATAAAGGGTCTGGCAGAAAGGCATTAAAGAAGACTAAACATTGTGATTCGGTTTCTGGTCAAGAATACATGGTGTCCAAGGATGCTAGACTAGTTGGGAGGGAGGAGGCAGGAAGAGGTACTGATATTTATAGTTTAGATTCAGATAATAGACAGAGTAATAGAGAGAGACATAGTTTTGGTAGTCAGAGTATTAAGGATTTCAGGGGGGCTGCCGTTAGGCAGGGTAATGTTTCCTTTTCTCCAGTTGTTTTGCAGGATAGGTGTGACACGGTAGGACAGAAGGAATTCACTAGTCGAAGTGAACATGAAGAAGGTGATTCCTTATGGATTGAGGATCATTATAGCGACTTTGGAGAGGAAGAGGAGCAATCGACATCTGTTTCAGGACCAGTGGCTTCAGAACAGGTAGGGGGTATGGAAATGTTGTCACATTTAATTAGGGCTCTGATTCCTGAGAATAGGGAGAATAGTAATAGTAGTGTTATGGATAGGAGTTTTCACTCAGTTGGGGATAGGGAATCATTTGCTAGGCCTATCTCTGATAAGGGGAACAGGGCAGCTAATTTAGATGTTAGTGGTAGGAGTGTAGCTAACAGGGGTTACGCATCCTCTCGGTCACAGGGCAGTTCAGGAGGAAGAGACAGACAAGAAAGAAGATCCAGGATTCCAGTTGCACGGCGTCGGGTAAGATCCCGGTCGCCTGTTAGCGTCAGAAAGAATCAGGAGTCAGGAGAAACGGCTGTTTGGTGTACTCTCGACAGTCAGTCAAGGGAGAGAGTGAAATACAGGAGATCTAGGACTCCGGATAGAAGGAGTCATAAAGAAAGGGATGGTCTGAGGCAGGGAAGTGAACCTAGACGCCTGGACTCAAGAAAGAAAGCAGGTATATCAAATGAAGGTTCTAATGTGTCATGTGTTGATGGTGCGAGTAGTGGTGTGATGCCTGTGCAAAATGTGAATGTTTCAGATGTTCGTTGTGAGGTGCTATTAAGAGGTTTAAAGGATTTGGTATCTCAAATGGAAAGTGGTTCTCATTCTAATATTAGTGTTCCTTCGGGCCCAGTGGGCGCTTGGGTTTCTCAGCATATGGTATCTGGGGGAGGCCCTCCGGACCAGGCTGGTTCTGTTGCATCTGTTATTCCTTCAGTTCAGGTTAGAATATCTGACCAGGCCCTTAGGCGGCCTTGTCTGTGTTCAGTTGGGCCTTTGGGCATTCATCTTTCTAAAGATATAAAGGAAAAAATTTGGAGGCGTGAATTTATTGAGATATTTTCTTTGCTTCCGGTGGATCAAAGTTTTGACAGTAAGGACGATTCTAAGAGTGATTCTGGTAAGAAGGATGAGGATGAGCGTAGAAAGAGATTCAGGAAGATTCCTAAAACGTTATCTAACTGGTCTCGGGCCTTTTGCATCTTGGCTAGTGTGATGGGTGAGAGGTTCCCAGAACTGTGTTCTTCCCTTTTTTGCTATTTGGACGAGATAGCTAGTGCTTGTCGTACTTATGGCGGTCTGGCATGGTGGAAGTATGACGAACAATTCCGTCAACGTTTGGCGGTTCGTCCTGAGATGCTTTGGGATGATAGGGACATGGGTATTTTTTTTAAGGTCAGCTCAGTCCTTTCGGGTTTCAGGAGTTGTTGCCGGTGCAGCATCTTCCTCATCATCTGCGGTGGCCTTCAGGAAAGGTCTCTGTTTTCAGTTCAATGAGGGAGCATGTAAATTCGGTTCAGCTTGCAAGTACAAGCATGAATGCTCCTTTTGTGGAGGAGTTCATTCCAGTGCCAAATGCTTTAAGAAGGTCAAATCTTCATCAAAAGTCGAGAGTGTCATTCAAGGCCAAGACTCCGGTGAAAGTAGAAAGGATGGAGCCTTGGTTAAGGTTGTACGGCAGTAAAAAAGGTTCGGCATCTGATGCAGATATTTTGTTTAAGGGTTTCAATGATGGCTTTCTTATTTCTTTTGTAGTTGGAATTGAATCTGTTTTTGCTGATAATCTTAAGTCTGCAAAAGAATTTCCTGATGTTGTTTTGGAAAAGATTCAGAAGGAGGTGTCTCTTGGTAGAATGGCGGGACCCTTTGTCTTTCCTCCTTTTGATAATCTAAGGGTGTCTCCCTTGGGTGTTGTTACAAAGAAGGTTCCGAATCAGTTTAGGCTGATTCATCACTTGTCTTTTCCGAAAGGTTTTTCGGTTAATGACGGGATTGACCCTGAATTGTCTATGGTAAGATATGCATCTTTTGATAAGGCTTTATCGTTAGTGAGAGATGCGGGTCCTAATGCCTTGTTGGCTAAAGTGGATATTGAGTCTGCTTTTAGACTTTTACCTGTGCATCCTTCTTGTCACCACTTATTGGGATGTTTTGTAGATGGTTCCTATTTTGTGTATTTATGTTTACCCATGGGCTGCTCTATTTCTTGTTCTTTATTCGAAAAATTCAGTTGTTTTCTGGAATGGGTGGTCAAACAGATTTCGGGGCTTTCATCGGTCATCCATTATTTGGATGATTTTCTTTTTGTGGGTCCTTCTGGACTTAATTTGTGTCAGGTGCTTATGGACTCTTTTGTTGCTATGGCTGGGGATTTTGGTATTCCAATTGCCAGCGATAAGTCAGAAGGGCCTTCTTCTGTAATCAGTTTTCTGGGTATCTGCATTGATACGGTGGTTATGGAGTGTAGGCTGCCTGAGGATAAAGTGAAAGATTTGGTTTTTTCTCTTGACTTTGCCCTTAAAAAAAAGAAGCTGTCATTGAAAGAAATTCAATCCTTAGTTGGTAAGCTTAATTTTGCTTGTAGGATTATCCCAGTTGGCAGAATTTTCTGCAGGAGATTGTCGTTATCAACAGTTGGGGTTAAGATTCCCCATTTTAGGATACGTCTGTCTGCTCATGTTAAGGAGGATCTACGTGTTTGGAAGGCCTTCTTAAAAGAGTTTAATGGTAATTCTTTAATTCAATCTGCTGAAATTTTGAACAGTGAGCTGCATCTATTTACTGATGCTTCTGGAGCACATGGTTTTGGTGCTTTGTTTGGTAACAAGTGGTGTTCAGGTGCTTGGTCTGAAACATGGGCCGAGGCGGGCCTTACGAGGAACCTCGTTTTTCTGGAGTTATTCCCGTTAGTGGTAGCTTTGAAGATCTGGGGTGGCGAGTTCGAAAACAAAAAGGTGACTTTTCATTCTGATAACTTGGGTGTTGTTTTTGCCATCAATCATTTATCTTCAAGCTCTAAACCGGTAATTGGTTCAGAATGTTTGTTTTCGAATGTATGAAGCATAATGTGTATTTTAGAGCTGTTCACGTTCCTGGAAAGGAGAATGTTGGGGCTGATGCTCTTTCTCGTTTTCAGTGGCAGAGGTTTCGTCAGGCTGTTCCGGATGCAGACACGGTGGGTGCTACGTGCCCGGAGGAAATGTGGTACCTGAATTTTCTAGAGTTGTGAATTGGGTGAGGGGAGCCTTAGCTCCTGGTACGTGGAAGGCTTATGTGTCGGTATGGGTGCTCTGGTTGAATAAACTGCTGGAAAACAATGGTCATGTGGATGAAGTGAGTTTGCTGCTGTGTTGGATTGAGGAATGGAGAGATAAAAAATTTTCTAAATCTGTGATAAAAAGGAACATAGCGGCATTGTCCTTTTTGTTTAAAATGTTGGATTGGTCTGATCTGTCCAAAAAATGTTGTATACGTATGGCGGTGAGAAGTTTGTTGAGGCGAAAGGTGGCTTTGGATAAGAGACGTCCTTTAGTTTTTTCTATAGTGGAGAGAATGGTGTTGGTTTTACCTAAGGTTTGTTTTTCTAGTTTTGAGGTTCTATTATTCAAGGCTTCATTTTTGTTAGCATTTTTTGGTGCTTTTAGAATTTCAGAATCGGTTTCTGCTAATCGTTGGAGTCAAGGTGGTTGGAGGATGTTGTTTTAAATGAACACAATGTTTTGTTATGGTTAAAGAAATCAAAAACGGATCAAGAAGGTAGGGGTTGTTGGGTTTGTTTGAACGAAATTGGGGGTGTGTGCTGCCCAGTTACGGCAGTTAAGGATTATTTATGCTGTACAGATCAATCTGTTAGGGGAGCTTTATTGATTCACAAGGATGGATCCTCTTTATCTCGCTTTCAATTTGAATCTGTCATGAGAAAAGCTTTGGAATACATTGGTATTAATAGTAAGGAATTTGGTTGCCATTCTTTCAGGATTGGTGCAGCTACGGAAGCTAGCATTCTGGGTTTGAATGAAAGTGTGGTTAAAAGGATTGGGAGGTGGAAGTCTGAATGTTTTAGGTCTTATGTTAGGCCAGATTTAGTGTGTTAGTTTTTGTTT
The DNA here is from genome assembly GCF_027579735.1 of Bombina bombina. Taxonomy (NCBI): domain Eukaryota; kingdom Metazoa; phylum Chordata; class Amphibia; order Anura; family Bombinatoridae; genus Bombina; species Bombina bombina. The sequence continues at coordinate 1,021,559,054 of NC_069503.1, forward strand.
CAGCAGGTCCCCCGCATTGTTGGATCGTGGGACACTCCTATGTTTACTGGGTGAGAAAGGCGGCTTCATGTAAAGATTCTGGGTGTCAGCTTGGTTGCCCTTATGAGAATGTGTTTATTAAATGGTTTGGCATTAGGGGCATGAAATGGGAGCAATTGGTGGGGCAAGTAATTAGCTGGGCAAGACTTTTTCATCCTCCTGATATTCTAGTGGTTCACGCAGGGGGTAACGACCTGGGTTTTATGTCTCAAAAAGGTTTAATTGACATGATTAAGTGGGATATTATTAGGTTGAAGGAATTATTTCCCCGAATCACAATCGTTTGGTCTGACATAGAATGCAGAATCTCCTGTAGATCTGCTTGGGATATTAGACGTTTGGATGGTTCTAGAAAGAAGGTCAATAGAACTATTTCTAGCTTTGTGGCCAAATTGGGTGGGTGTGCTATTAGGCATGTGGAATTTGAAGGTGAAGTTGGTAAATGTTTCTTTTTGAATGATGGTGTTCACCTTAATGAGGTAGGGCTCCATCTGTTTAATTTTAATATAAGCGAGGGTGTGAAAAAGGCCTTAGCCCTGTGGGTTCGTGCTCAAATGTAATTCGTGCAGTGGCGGGGTGCTAGCCTAAAAATTTAAATAATTATTGTGGGTACCTCCTCAGATATGGGGAGAGGTTATGGTGGGGGCGTGCCTGGCTGAGAGCCAGTGGAAGGCACGACCTTGTGTTTTAGGGCAAGCACTTTTAAATTAAGTTTGTGTTTAATAAAGTATTGATCTTCATTTAATTTTATAATAAATGCGGGCTGCGGCCTTTTTCACCCAAGTTCAAGTGTCTGTGTTTTTATTTATCTAGTTTAAGCATATAAAATGCCTAGATGTGTGGTCAATGAGGCCCCGGTCGATTGCCTATGAGAGGAGGGGCCAGTGACCTCACTCTAGGTGTAGGGCGTGGTTTCTGAGCCGTTGCTCACTTTCTCTTCAGTGTCGGAAGAATCGGACCTGGAAAGAAGCGTCCCTCCCTCCCCTTTTGTTTGGTAAGTGGCTGTCGCAGCTGGTGCGGGGTGCTAGCCTAAAAATTTAAATAATTATTGTGGGTACCTCCTCAGATATGGGGAGAGGTTATGGTGGGGGCGTGCCTGGCTGAGAGCCAGTGGAAGGCACGACCTTGTGTTTTAGGGCAAGCACTTTTAAATGAAGTTTGTGTTTAATAAAGTATTGATCTTCATTTAATTTTATAATAATTGCGGGCTGCGGCCTTTTTCACCCAAGTTCAAGTGTCTGTGTTTTTATTTATCTAGTTTAAGCATATAAAATGCCTAGATGTGTGGTCATAAAGGGATACGAAACCACCCAAAAATATTTTGTGATTCAGACAAAGCATACCATTTTAAAAAAAAATTACTTCTATCATCAAATTTGCTTTGTTCCCATGGTATTCTTTGTTGAATAAATATGTAGATATTTGCCTGGAGCACTACACAGCAGGTAATAGTGCTGCCACCTAGTGTTCCATGGATATTTTTGCAAAACTGCTACAATATAATGCCCCAGACATGTGCATCTCTTCAGCTTACGGCTCTGCTTTTGAACTAAAGATACCATAAAAATGAAGAAAATTTTATAATAGAAGTAAATTAGAAATATATATATTTTTTTTTAAATGCCATGATCTATCTGAACAATGAAAGAAACATTTTGGGTATCATGCCCCTCTAACATAAAAATATTAGTTTTGTGATTCAAAAATAGTTTGGACATCCTAGAATTTTATGTTTTGATACAAACAAATAGGAAAGAGCTATTTACAAATGTAATTAAAGGGACATTAAACACTAAATACATGCTAGATAGTATGATGCATTCAAAGAAAAGATTAGTCCATGACTAACATGTAGATGTATTTTTTAAAGTTTAATTAATTGTTTAAAAAGTGACAAAATAAGTGTAAAGTTTTAGTGTCTATAAAACACTGGGAGCTGCCATGTTGTAACTTGTGTTACCTTCTCTGCTGTGGCCAATTAGGGTCAGTTATAAATAGGTCACTAGAGTGTGCAGCCAATGGTTGTGCTGGATTTAACAGTGTTCTGCACTTCCATTTCTTACAGGAACTGAAAAGCTCACAATTTCAGAATGGAAATACAGGCAAAGAGGACAAAATAAATGATGAAAGTATATTGCAGAGTTGTTTTATAATATACAATTTATCATTTTATATCACCATCTCAAAGTGTTCAATGTTCCTTTAAGGGCAGTGACATCTTCAGATAGAGAATGTCATTTTAAACAAATTTCTAATTGACTTCTATTAACACATTTGCTTTGTTATATTAATATCCTTTGTTGAAGAGCATACCATAGGTAGGTTCAGCAGCAGCAATGTCTGCTGGGAGCTAGCTGATGATTGATACCAGCGCTCATATACATTGTGTTATTGGCTTACTAGATTTGTTTAGTTAGCTTTCAGTAGTACATTGCTGCTTCAGAGTCTATTCTTCAACAAAGGATGCCAAGTAGACAAAGCAAATTTGATAATAGGTGTGAAGTGGAAAATTATTTAAAACTGCATGCTCTGGCCTCTATTTATCAAAGTATGGCGGACCTGATCCAACAGTGCGGATCAGGTCTGCCAGACCTCGCTGAATACGGAGAGCAATACGCTCTCCGTATTCAGCATTGTACCAGCAGCTCACAAGAGCTGCCCCCTGCAGAATCGCGGCCAGGAGGGTGTCAATCAACCCGATCATACTCAATCGGGTTGAATTGCGGCGTTGTCTGTCCGCCTGCTAAGAGATCATAACTGGTGTTTCTGGCGAGCCTTCAGGCTCGCCAGAAACACGGGGCCTCAAGCTCTATCCGGAGCTTGATAGATATGCTCCTCTGTCTGAATCATGATAGTTTTAATTTTGCTTTTACTGTCCTTTTCATTGAGCTTCTTTATAGACATTGTAAAACTTAAATTACCCCAGCATATGTGATTAGTAAAAGAGACTCAAGGAAATCAACAGCGATTAATACATTTTTGATGAAATCTTCCTTTCTGATTTGCTGATTATTTTGTGCTTTAAAGTAGATCTGTGAAAAGCCTGCTAAAAGCCTGTTACAAAAAGGTTTTCAAATGTATCCAATCAGGTGGTGTTTCACATGCTTATCCAATCCAAATATGAAGATTTTAATAGATTGGGATCTTCGTAACAATATAATTTTTTTTATATAAAATAAGCTCAGAATTTAACTGAGACTTTAAAAATCATAATATTTTAAACCAAGTTTACTCTTTATGTCATGAACAGTATAAACTACTTTGTGATTATTAGGTTAGTTTTGTGTGCTTCAAATATAGGTGTTGGAAAAAAATGTTCTCTTGGAAAAAATGGTACAATATTTTTTTCATCAGCAGAGTATTATGGTTAGTTACTTTTGGCTATTTCATCATTTTCAGAAAGTGTACACGGTTGTAAGGAGCAGAGCCAATTAAATGGAAAGAAAAAGAAATGACTCAACTGCATGTAATTGAGGTAAAAATGTATAATCTTTAATAGTTTGTTAATTTTCACAGTTTGTATCAATCCTAAAAAAAAACAACTTGATACAGCTCACAAATGTAATATTGTTCATAATTGTACTTTATTAGTATAAAAATGCCTTCTCATCAAATCAGTTGTATTTGTTTATTAAAGACTAAGGAGCCTCTTTATCAAGCTCTGTATGGTGAACTGGTGAACTGCTGGTGCAATACCGTCCCCTGAAGATTTGCGGCCAATCGGCCGCTAGCAGGGGGTGTCAATCAACCCGATCCTATTGGATCGGGTTGATTTCCGTGATGTCTGTCCGCCGCCTCAGAGCAGGCGGAAAGTTTATGGAGCAGCGGTCTTTAGACCGCTGCTTTATAACTTGTGTTTCTGGCGAGCGATACAAAGCGTGATAAATAGGCCCCATAAGCTTATCGGCAGTTATATTAATATTGTACATTCCCATGAGAGCATTTAACATAAACCTTCTATCTGCATGTCCTTTTTACTATTCATTCTGTAATATATTTAGCAGGAGAACTCATGGTAACAGTTGTGAATGAATATTTTTATTCCCAGGAAAAATAAAATATGAAAAATGTTCTTTTGAAGAAAATAAAAATAAAATAAAAAAGCAACCAAGTTTAGGAAATTGTATCCTGTATTGTTTTTTTGTGTGTTTTTTTTTGTTGTTGTCATTTTGCCATCAAACCTAGTTTTTGTTTGGGTTTGGACCAGCGCCAACTCAGCCCCTATGAGCCTAAGGGTGGTGGCACCTAGTAGCCACCGAGGTAGCAAATTGTATATATGAATATCCCCTAGGCGCCTATCAGAGGATGGCAGAGAGGAAAAAAATATACCAGATTAATCTGGACTGTAAAATACTTGGTTTTTAAACCATATGTAAGAGTGTTGGGTAAAATCTCAATGTAGAAGAATAGTTAAGTTAATTAAGTGTACAATAATTAATATGTGGACAATTTAAAAGTACATTAAACCATAAAAACAAGAAGACATAAAAATGAAATGAAAAATATATATATCATGGATCCATGATAAACAACAGCTGTTAAAAAATGTTAAAAAATATTGTTAAAAAATATTGTAAAAATATTGCAAAGATATTAAAAACAATAAATCTATAATACAATATTATCGCACTGTGGATAGATGTGTAACAAATGAGGATGAAAAGGAAGTCCTTTAATGCTAAAAACGTTATTGCACTATGTTGTTTTCTGTCTTCCTTTTAGGTTGATATTCGTCTTTTAGAAGTTCACTTTTTGAGGATTTTAGGACTCTTCCCTTGCCAGCACCACTTTGCTGTCACACAGTCACATTTTCTCTACGGCAATTTTTGAGTTTCATATATTTTTTATAGTTGCATCACTTTTATTTTTTATAGTTGCATCACTTTGACTCACACATTCGGCACTCTTCTTGTGAACCAATAACCAAACATGACCAAGTTTTGGGTACAAAAGGCCGCAGCCCGCATTTATTAAACAAACAAATGTTTACAAATAACACAACCACCTAACCAATGTGGTTACAAAAAACCCTGGGGTGCTGTCCATCATCCACCACACGTGCCTTCCACTGGCTGCTGCCAGGCACGCCCCCTTTTCTTAAACTCTCCCCATCGTCCAATGAGGTACCATTACCACATAAAACTCGCCTGATAAGGCCAGCACCCGCCCCCAGCTGCGACTTCCAAATTCATAAAACAGGGAGGGAGGGAGCTTTTCCCGCTTCAAAATGGAAACTGATGCTGGCTTCCGCCTCACAACCCTCAATACTTATACCAGCTCCTCCTCCCCTAAACTCTGCCTAGCAACCCACTGCTATTGGCCTGTAGTGTGGTCACATGCCCCTGCTCTCAATTCATTCCTTCCGGGGCTTCTTTGACTCACACATTCGGCACTCTTCTTGTGAACCAATAACCAAACATGACCAAGTTTTGGGTACAAAAGGCCGCAGCCCGCATTTATTAAACAAACAAATGTTTACAAATAACACAACCACCTAACCAATGTGGTTACAAAAAACCCTGGGGTGCTGTCCATCATCCACCACACGTGCCTTCCACTGGCTGCTGCCGATGAGGTACCATTACCACATAAAACTCGCCTGATAAGGCCAGCACCCGCCACAGACCGACCTACTGTCGGACACCGCCCAACCGGGCTAAGGCCTTCTGTACCCCTTCTTTTAGGTTAAAATTAAATAAGTGCAACCCTACTTCGTTGAGATGCACCCCATCCTTAATAAAAAAGCATCTGCCTGATTCCCCTTCAAATTCAACATGGCAAATGCCAAAACCCCCCAACTGAGAAACAAAACCTGATAGCGTCCTGTTAACCTTTCTTCTGGATAAGTCCAGCCTCCTGACATCCCAAGCTGAACGCCATTCCAACCTTGTCTCAATTTCTGACCACACAATTATCACCTTCGGGAACAAAACCTTCAACCTACGCATGCCACCCTTCAACTGGTCAATCAAATCTTTTTGAGCCATAAACCCCAAGTCATTTCCTCCAGCGTGTATCACCAAAATGTCAGGAGGCTTGTACAGCCTGGCATACTTACTCACTGTAGCCACTACCCCTTCCCATCTGAGACCTCTTACCCCAAACCACTTTACCCCAACCTGTTCCCGAGGAAGTCCCAACTGGATTCCCCCTTCCGTTGTTGCTGCTGCCTTTCTCGCCCAGTAAATGAAAGAATGTCCAACTATCCAACACTGAACTGGACCTGTCGAGAAAAACAAAACTATACTATCATGTTTGGCCGAACATAACGTTTAAAACACCCCGACTTCCACCTTCCCACCTTCTTCACAACTTCCTCACTCAAACCCAATTCATGCGCCTCAGTTGCCGCGCCTATTCTAAACGAATGGCATCCAAAGTCTTTCGGATCCACCCCTGCCACGGACAAAGCCCTCCTAAGCACCGCCCCAAACTGATATTTTGACAATGCTCCTCCGTCCTCATGCCTCAGAAGAGGGCCCTCACCTCTTGGCCTGATCCTCAGATAGTCCACCAGTGAACCTACCGGGCAACAAACACCCCCGATAGCGAATAACTTGATTGAGCGGCCCACACCCTCCTGATCTGTCTTAGATTTTCTAAGCCAAATAGACACTTCTTCCCTTGATATCACCACATCTCTCAACCCGATACCACCATTGTCCTTTCTATTGGCCCCTACCAATTCCAACACCCTAAAAGCCCCGAAAACAGCTAATACAAAAGCCACCCGGAACAAATAATACTCAAACTTCGAATTGCACACCTCCTCCAAAGCCCCAACTACCTTCAATAGTAAACCAAATACAAGTGGACGTCTTTTGTCCCCCACAGCTCCACCTCTACAAACACCTCTCACCGCCAATTTTACCCAAAACTCCTTGGTTAAATCGACCCATCCCATCATCTTAAACAGAAAGGCTAACGCCGCCACCTGACGATTCACCATGGACTTTGACAACTTCGCCTCTTTCCATTCCTGCACCCAATCAACTAAGTACCACACCCATTCCTCTTTTGACAGCCTGATCCCATCCCTGTACAGCCTACAAAACCACCGTTTCCATACTGGCACGTAAGCTCTTAACGTACTCTGGGCTAAAGCCCCTCTCGCCAATTTCAAACCTTTAAGAAGTCCATCTGCCACAATGCCCTTGGGCATTCTTCCCCATCCAACTTCGCCTCCGGGGCTGCTTCCCGAAACTTCTGCCACTGCAACCGGGAAAGAGAGTCAGCAATCACATTTTGCTTCCCGGGTACATGCACCGCCCGAAAAAACACATTCCCCCTCAAGCATTCCAGGACAAACACTCGGAGAAGCCGAATCACCGGCCTCGACTTTGCTGTCAACTTATTGATCGCAAATACCACTCCCAGATTGTCAGAGTGGAAAGTCACCTTCCTATCTCTCAGCTCACCATTCCATACCATCACAGACACCACCAACGGAAACAATTCTAGAAACACCAAGTTCTTGGTTAAACCTTGTTCCCTCCATTCCTCAGGCCATGTATCCACACACCATCTGCCGTCAAAGTATGCCCCAAAGCCATGGGCTCCTGAAGCATCCGTGTATAGGTGCAACACCTCATCCGATACCGGCCCCTCCTGAATGAGCGACCGCCCATTGAACTCCTCCAGAAACACCAACCACACCCTTAGATCCTCCTTCAAATCATTTGAAAGCCGGATCCTGTGGTGCGGTTCCTTCACCCCAACCGTAGCCAATGCCAGGCGCCTTCCAAACACCCTTCCAACTGGGATCACCCGACAGGCAAAATTAAGCTTGCCCAGTAGCGATTGCAACTTTCGCAACGACACTTTCACCTTCCCCAGCATCCCATTTATGACCTTTCTCAGATCTACCACCTTCTACCAAGGTAACGAGCACTCCATCAATCTGGATCCCCAGAAAACTCAACTTAGTCACCGGCCCTTCCGTCTTTCCTGGTGCAATCGGAATGCCGAATTGCTCAGCCACTTCAACAAATGTTTCCAACAATGTTCCACAAACTCCAGAATCAGCCTCCCCCACAAACAGGAAATCGTCCAAATAATGGACCACCGATGACCTGCCCGCCTTTTTCTTCACCACCCATTCCACGAACGTACTAAATTTTTCAAAATACGCACAGGATATGGAGCATCCCATGGGTAAACACAAATCCACGAAGAATTCCCCTTGAAATTGGCAACCCAATAAATGATGACACACCGGATGGACTGGTAAAAGCCGAAAGGCTGCCTCAACATCCAACTTTGCCAACAATGCTCCTACCCCCGCTCTCCTGACCACACTCACCGCCTTATCAAATGATGCATAACGTACTGCAGTCAAAGACGGGTCAATCCCATCGTTAACAGACGAGCCCTTAGGATGAGACAGGTGGTGAATCAACCTAAATTTTCCCGCCGTCTTCTTTGGGACCACCCCTAGCGGGGACGCCCTCAAGTTCGGGAATGGAGGGTCCCTGAAGGGGCCCGCCATTCTCCCCAGCGCCACCTCCTTATCCAACTTAACTTGAACCACCTCTGGGAATTGCTCAGCCGATTTCAAATTCCCAGGCACACCCGATCCCTTTGACCCCTCGAACGGGATACGAAACCCTGAACTGAAGCCCGTCAGTAACAGCTCCGCATCCCCCGCTCTACCCTTTGTCTTACCGTACTGTCTTAGCCACGGGGCCATCTCTCTTACCCTCACCGGGGTCCGAGCCCGCAGCAGCACCCTCACCTCCTTTTCCATTCCCTTTTCCTTTCCGGAAACATTTTGCCCCAGAGTGCGCACCTCCGCATCCTGAGCACTCGTGCTTGTATTTGCACGCCCCTCCAAACCTACACACCCCTTCATTAAACTGGAAGCAGAGGCCTTTTTTAATTGCCACCGCTGTGGCCCTCATGGCTGTTCCGCTAGCCCCCGTTCCTCCGCTCCGAAAGGACTGCCCCCTCAAAGGAGTCATCAACTCCAACCACACCCCCATCTCCCTGTCATCCCACCACATCTCTGGTCGTACCGCCAGCCTCTGGCGGAACTGTTCATCGTACCGCCACCAGGCAAGCCCCCCATATGTCCTCTGAGCCCCTGCTATTTCATCAAAATAACAAAACATAGCCGAACTCTGCTCGGGGAATTTCTCCCCAATCACGCTGGCTAATATGCAAAAGGCCTTCGTCCAGTTTGAAAAAGTTTTAGGTAATTTCCTCCACTTTTTCTTCCTCTCCTCCTCTTCCTTTTTGCCCTGTTCCCACTTTGGATCCTCCTTTATCTCAATAAAGTGATCCAACGGCAACAATGAAAAAACCTCTACAAACTCTTGTTTCCATATCTTTTCTTTAACCTCTTTACTCAGATGGATCCCAAGCGGTCCTACCGAGCACAAGCAAGGCCTTCGCAAAGCTTGATCCGCCACAATTAACACTTCACCGCTTGTAACCGGCACCGACCCTCCTTTATCTCCCCCACTCCCCGAAGGGGTTCCCACCACCGGTACACTAACCTCCTTCACTGCCGGTACCCATGCTCCCGCTGCTGTCCTCACATCACTCCCAACCTTCCTTTTGTCTTCTAATTGAGCCACCAGCTCCTTCAGACCTTTCATCACCGTCTCATACACTCCCCCCAACTCTTCTTTTTCCTTCCCCCCCTGCAGTGAACCCGCCGTCTCACCTGGCGGCCTAGTCACAGGCTCCTGCACCACCATTGTAGCCTCTCTCCTCCTTTCCGCCATGTCACCTGCAGATCTTCTCCCCCTATCATCAATGTTATAAGACATAGAGATTTCCCTCCTTCGTGTATGTTCTCGATCTCTATCCCGCCTGCCCCATGTGGGGGACGTGTGCCTTTCCCGCTCCCTGTAGTCTATCCTTGGCGTCCGGGATCTCTCCCTCCACCGTGCCCCTCTGCTCCTGCTCCTGTCCCTTCTGCTCTGTCCACCTGAACCTCCACCTGATCTCTGTGAAGAATGATTAACATGATGTCTCTGCCCCCTAGTGTCCTCCCTCTCTCTTCCCCTACCCCTCTCTCGTTCCTCCCTAATCCCCCCAATGTCCGCCTCACTCTGAGTTACGTGTGTCCCCCCAGGCACCAGTGAATTGAGCAGCTGCATTAAAGTAGCCATCTCTCCTACCTGTGCCGATCTCTCCGGTTCCGTCTGCTGTCCCAACTGCGACTCTTCACCAGCGAAGTCACTGTAAGATTCATTCATCCACAGGACGTCCTCCTCCAGCTCCTGTAATGAAGACTGCTCCACAGGCAACCCCGGCCTTTCCACCGGGACGCCGTCCGACTCCTCCGGTTCTGAAACGCAATCATTAACTTCCAGATTATTCCTTTTTTCAGTCCTTTTACCCCCACTCCTGTTCTCCCTGCCCCTCTCTGTCTCTGTACCCCTTTTTTCCCCATCCCCCCTACCCCCTGTAACCCTATCCCTTTCCCTTATATCCTGCACCAAAACCTCAACGGCCTCGCCTATCCCACTTGATATTCCCCCTGCACTATGCCTGCCAGCCCTGTCCGCCTCAGCTCCCCTTTCCACACCTATCCCTTTTCCTTTTTGGCCTCTCCCCTTAGCTTGCCCTTTTCCAGCACCTCCTCTTCCCCTGCCCCTACATCTTCCACTATTCTCCCCCAATACCCCATTACCCCTGACAACATTCCTATCCTCCTTTTCCCTCCCCACCCCTCTCCTAATGTTCCCTCCAATTCCTCCGCTGCCACTCGCAGCACTTACAGTTTCCTTATCTCTCCCCTCACTGCTCCCGAAGTTTACGTCTGCTCCTCCAATAACCCTAACGCTTCTCTCATTCTCACTCATCCCCTCCCCTCCTCTCCTTCTATTCCCACTAGCACCCTCAATAACCAAACCATCTCCCCCCCTCTCACCCCCCTTTCTACTTATACCGCTCCTGGCTACTGCCACCGCACCCTCCCTGCTCCCCGAACAAACCTCTTGCGCCTCAATTACTCCCCCCTCACCGCTGCCTAAGCTCGTCCCCAGCAACCTAGGCCTCAGTGTTCCCCTCCTACTCCCTGCTGACACTGGAGATGTGCGCAGCTCCTCCACAGCCCTTCTCTTACCTCCCGACCTTCCGCTACCTCCACCTCTGGCCGTCACAGACCTCCCTTGTCCCAAAACTCCCCTCCTGTCATCCGGACTAAGCCGCACCGGCGGCTTTGACCGCCTCACCGGCCGACCGTACCGCTCCTAACCTGATGTCCCCGCTGGCTCGACTGTCGCCGTCCCTGCACCTGAACCGCTGTCCTCTGAAAAGAGCCTCTGCTGGAGCCAGGTAACACCTTTTTCCTCTACCAAGGTCCTTACCTGTTCCAGCAAAAGGCTCACGCTCTCCATTCTGGCTGTCAGCTTTTCCCGCTTCAAAATGGAAACTGATGCTGGCTTCCGCCTCACAACCCTCAATACTTATACCAGCTCCTCCTCCCCTAAACTCTGCCTAGCAACCCACTGCTATTGGCCTGTAGTGTGGTCACATGCCCCTGCTCTCAATTCATTCCTTCCGGGGCTTCTTTTATTTTTTGGATCAAAACTTATATATTTTTTTGGGGGTTCTGTTACACATTTTTGTATCACTCATTTTTTGTACCATTCAGTGTTGCTTTTGGATTAACACTAATTGTTTTCACTGTGAGACATTGTATTTTTTGATTAACAAAGGATCTACACACAATTTGGACTCTATTAACTTTTGATTTCCACACGTAGGATATGGACACAATTACCTTGTGACATTCACACGCAGGATTACAAGCACTTTATTTAACAGATTACCCCATATAACAGATTACCCCATAGGATTGGCTGAACCAAAAGGACTTCCTTTTCATCCTCATTTGTTACACATCTATCCACAGTGCGATAATATTGTATTATAGATTTATTGTTTTTAATATCTTTGCAATATTTTTTAACAATATTTTTTAACATTTTTTAACAGCTGTTGTTTATCATGGATCCATGATATAGAAACATAGAAACATAGATATTGACGGCAGATAAGAGCCATAGGCCCAGCAAGTCTGCCCGACCTTACCTAACAGTGTAAACTTATCTAGTTCGTAGGATAGCCCTATGCTTGTCCCATGCATTTTTAAAGTCCCCCATATATATATTTTTCATTTCATTTCATGTCTTCTTGTTTTTATGGTTTAATGTACTTTTAAATTGTCCACATATTAATTATTGTACACTTAATTTGAGAACACTATTCTTCTACATTGAGATTTTACCCAACACTCTTACATATGGTTTAAAAACCAAGTATTTTACAGTCCAGATTAACCTGGTATATTTTTTCCCCTCTGCCATCCTCTGATAGGCGCCTAGGGGATATTCATATATACAAAACCTAGTTTTTGTCTTTGATGCTTCACATAGTGTACATACAATTAAAAAAATTCTGAGCACTTTGTGGCAGCAAGAATGCTTTTAACATTGTTATACATATATATATAGTTGTTCAGATACTTGCACACTACCAACCTAAACATTATCTTCAACAAAAAATACCAGGAGAATGCCAATGCAATTAATTTAATATAAGAAGTACATTGGAAACTTTCAAAAATTGTATGCTCTATCCAAATCATGAAAGATTTTTTGTGTGTGCTATGGCATCACATCGACCTGATTGTAAAAAATTGCCACCTTTTGTTTGCATTAAGTGTCTCAGGGACTTCCCCTTTTATTACCTTAGGGCAATCAAGAACCAATAGAATTGTCAGAAAGAAAGCAGCAGAACATAGAGGAAATTGAGAAGATTAATCAAAAACACAATTCCGAAAGTTACTAAGGAACAGGAAACACGTGAAGGGGTCATAGTTCAGAAATCAGTATCAGGTCACACCAGAAAAAGAGATCAGAGATCAAGAAAGCTAGAATCATGACAAAGAATAACGAAGCACTGAATGTAAATTTTAGAAATGCTTTCTAGCCTCTTGTGCCTTTTTTGGAACCAGACAGTGGTACAAAGGAGATAACCTGAGGGGTAGTCTTGTGCTGGGCCAAAAAGCAGAACAAAGAGGAGATCTAGAAGAGAAGTCAAATACACAGTTCCAAAAGTTGGAAACTAAGTAGTCAACAAGGATCAGGCAACATGGCAATGAGTCATGCATAAATCTTAGTTTCACCATAAGGGGTTAAAGATCAAAAATACCAGGACCATCACAATAGAATAACCAAGCATCAAATGTAAGTTTCAAAAAGATTTTAGAGTTTCTTGTGCCTCTTTGGAACTCTTTCTGTAGCAGTGTAATTTCCAATGCACAAACTATAGATAGCTCTATTCACAACATCAGTCTTACTCCATGAACTATGTCTAGAAATAGCACCATCTGGAACCAGTAGCATCTTTACTGCATCAAGTTCTGAGTAGTGCTACACTTTGACTGGCATCAATGTGGGAACCAGCACCATCTTCAGCACACACTGGAGCCTTGACTCCAGTACAGCACACACTCTTCCTTAGTGCCGTCTGAGGCTAAATGGGCTAATTTAAGGTAGTGCTTTTGTGCCTGGCATAATGAGAAGTGTACAACTACTTTTTCAGTAACAAATTATTGATGTCTGTTTTCTGCTTGGTTGTTATATGCCAGATGTGGCCATTGGACTATAGTTTGGACAGGCCTGCTCAAAACACACACAACTAGTTGAATTATTCCTATATTTACACCAAAATGTCATGTCTAGAGGATCAAATGGCTTATCAGTTATCAGTTGTCAGTTATTTGGTGTTATAATAGTGGATATTTTTGACGTTTAAATAAAGCATATGTTTTATTTTTAAATCCTTACTTACTTTTGGACACACTCTTTAACACTCTGTTGTCCATATTATGAGGCCTGCGTCTTCCTGTGACTGCTAATGTATATAAACAATTCCGATTATCCTAATATTTTGAAGGTATAATCTAGATTTTATTAAAGACACAGAGACGAGTATTTTTGCATTCTCTGTTTTTACTACTCAATGCAGCTTTTAAAAGTACATAATAACATAAACAAACATATTAAAACAGCATAGAAAACAGATAACCACAATAAGTAGCTAAGGATAGAGCTAACTTATAACTCCAAGAAAAAAGTGACCAATCAGAGAAGGAATAGTGACCATAAACTGTCCAATAAGCATCCAAACTTCCTCTTTCTTGACTGATGCTCACCCATGGAAAAAAATTTAGAACTAGTAACAGGCCAAAAAGTCCCAAACAGAATAAAACATATGCATAACAGTTGAAAGTTTGATTGAAGGAAAACTTGTGAGATAAGAACTTGATTGCAGAAGATGACTTGGATCTAAGGGTACTTGTCAGGTGAAAATCCTCTTGAATAGAAGGTACAAATCCCGATTTAAGGAAAGGATTTCCTTCAGATGGAAACTGTCGAAATAAGAAAAAATAAGTAATAATAACAATATAAAATAATTCTTAAAGGGAGGGTATCAAACATAATTGAGGTGGGAAAATACTCGTCTCTGTGTCATTAATAAAATCTAGATTATACCTTCAAAATATTAGGATAATCGGAATTTTATTACAAGACCAGAGACTCATATTTTTGCAAGTTTAAAGCACATTAATCCTAGTATAAACCATTTAAGAAAATAAGTTAAGTGAGGCATGTTGAATGGGTCTGAAATAGAATTGTTTAAAGGTAGAGTCTGAAGACCAATCTACCGCATCCAAAATTCGCTGAAGCGGAGCAGACTTCAAAAAGGCTTTAGAAGCAGCAGAACCTCTAACTGAATGGGCTGAGAAAGAAATATCGATCCCAGCTTCTTTCATGACCCATTTAACCCATCTCGCTATGGAAATAGAGGATACGGCAGCATGAGGGGGAATAAAGGAAATTAAAAGTTGGCTATTAGAAGGTTTTCTAAAAGGTAAAGTTCTGGATTCATAAGATTTCAAACATTCAACCACACAAAGGGAAGGTTCAGAAGGAAGGTAAGGGTAAAAGATAGATGTGGAAAGGGTTTTAGTTCTTCGTGAAATGAAAAAGGTAACGCCCTCCGGAGAGAAGCGTTTAGAATTCCAATCTAGGGCTTTAACGTCAGAAACTCTTCTGAAAGAAATTAGGCAAAGAAGAGTGGCGAGTTTAGCTGTGAGTTGTTTAAAAGATAATGAGGCATTATGTGGCCAAGACTTAAAAAGGGAAAAAATTAGGTCCACATCCCAGAAAAATTCATGTTTAGGAATTGGAGGACGTTTTAGTCTCATGGCCTTGAGGATCCTACAAACTAAAGGATGTTTACCTATAGAAGCATTATTAATCAAATTATGTCTAGCAGAAATAGCTGAGCGATGTACATTGATAGTTCTATATGCTAAACCTAAATCAAAAAGGTGTGATAAATAATTAATAATGTCAGTTAGATCTGAAGAAACTGGATCCAGATTCCTTTGCAAGCACCAGCTAGACCATTTAGACCAAGCGGCAAAGTAGCATTTACGAGTGCCCGGGGCCCAAGATTCCTGAAAGAGGGATCTTGCTCCAGCCGAAAGGCCTCGGAGAGCCCAGGGTCCCCTGAGATCGTCCATGCTACCAGGAGAAGAGAACCTTGAAGGACTAGATCGTGGCAATTGCCCTCTGGATCCGTAAGAAGATGGGGAAGACAAGGAAGAAGAATGGATGGACATTTCCAGAAGGGATGGAGGGATGGATACCATGACTGTGTCGGCCAAAGGGGGGTCACAATCATTAGACGAAGGAGATCCCTGCGGACAATTGAAATCGTCCTCGGGATCATCGAGAATGGAGGAAACGCGTAGACCCCTAGACGTGGCCATGGATGGAGAAAAGCATCTATGGCAGCTGCTTCCGGGTCTGGGCGCCAGCTGAAATAAGGAAGAATCTGAAAATTGGTCCTGGATGCGAAAAGATCCAAACAAAAGGGACCTCTGAGAGATTGGAGCGAGAGAAAAAGACTCTTGTCCAATTTCCAATCGCTGAAATCCGTCAAATGACGAGATCCCCAGTCCGCCATTGAATTCGCTTGTCCTGGAATATATTCTGCTCTGACTGAAATGTTCCTGTCCAAACAAAGATGAATAAAATCCTTGGTGATATTGGACAGGTCCCTGGACTTGGTGCCTCCCAAACGATTGAGATACTGCACCGCAGATATATTGTCCATGCGCAGTAAAATAGAAACTGGAGAAGAAAACTTTGCAAAACTCTTGACTGCAAACGAGCCAGCCAATAATTCTAAACAATTTATGTGAAAGCGTTTTTCTTCCAGAGTCCATTTGCCACCTGTGATGGAAGGACCGCAACGAGCTCCCCAGCCTGAAAGGCTGGCATCGGATTCGATGATGAAATCCGGAGTTTTGCCAAAAATGGCTCTTCCGTTCCAGGCCTCTAAATGTGAAAGCCACCAAGAAAGTTCTTCTTTCGCTTCTGGAGATATGGGAATCAAGTGAGAGTAGGAAAAACCTTTTCTCAAATGAAGGATTTTCAATCTTTGAAGTTCGCGATAATGAAGGGGGGCAGGAAAAATAGCCTGAATAGAGGATGAAAGTAACCCTACTATCCTGGCTATAGTTCTGATGGGAACTGAATCTTTGGATAAAGTTTTGGAAATCTCTTTCTTTATATTCTTCACTTTGTCTAATGGGAGACTCAAAGTGGAAAGGATTGTATCTATCTTGAAACCTAAAAAGATTAGAGATTTGGTAGGAACCAGAACTGATTTCTGTTTGTTTACTAAGAAACCTAGAGATTCCAAAAGGGAGATTGTTGAAAACAAATGATTTTGGAGTGAGAGAAAATTCTGGTCCATGATAAGTATGTCATCCAAATAGATAATTAGACGGACACCTCGAAGCCTCAACCAAGCTATTACTGGTTTGAGTAATTTTGTGAAAATCCAAGGAGCAGAGGATAGGCCGAAAGGAAGACAGGTGAAATTCCAAAACTGATCTTCCCAACGGAAAGTTAAAAATTTCCAGTGCTCTTGAGCGATTGGAACGGTTAAATAGGCGTCTGTGAGATCTAAACGAACTAACCAATCGTTTTCCCTTAGACATTCTCTTAATAAATTAATGCCTTCCATCTTGAAATGATGGTAAACAACGTAAGCGTTTAAAGATTTTAGATTTATAACCGGTCTGAATTGGTTGTTTTTCTTTTTGACAAGAAAAAGATTGCTTAAATAACAATTTTGAGGATGATGGACCGGAAGAATAGCTTTTTTGGAAGAAAGGGAAAAAATTTCTTTTTGAACCAGAATTTTGTCTTTTTGGGAGAAATGAATTGGTTGTGGAAATTTTATTTGAATGGGAAGGGAAATAAATTCTATGAAAATTCCTGACACCGCTTGAAGAACCCAAGGGTCGGAAGTGATTGACGCCCAGTTTTGGGCAAACAAAGCAATTCTGCCACCAATTCTGTTTTGGGAAGAAGGAATCTGAAAAGGAACCAATAATCTTACCTGGAGCTTGTCTTGATCTTGATCTACCCCTGAAGCCTCTTTGGTTCCAAGGGCGGCTCCTTGCTGGGAAGAAAGTTGTTGAGGTTGAAGGCTCTTGGAAACTTCTGTTGAATTGATATTGATGTTGGGTAGAATAATAGGGTTGATGGGACTGGTTATAATGAGACCTGGATAGGAATGGTTGACGGCCGGGAAAGCGGCCTCTGCCTCTCCTGGCCCTATCAGAGAAACTCTGATTAGGGTAAAAAATCTTTTTCACAGAAGTTTTAACCTTATTGAGATTTGAAAAGGTGTTAACATATTGATTGAGCTCTTTCAAATAAGAGTCACCAAATAACAACCCATTGTCGTCCGGAGATATTTCATTGGAAGCGAAATCCGATATTTTTGGATCGATTTTTCGCAATATATTTCTTCGTCTCTCTAGGGTCATGGCAGCATTTGTGTTACCTATGAAACATAGGAG